>NC_137689.1:25439223-25554223 GCF_963989245.1 Nansenia antarctica | reverse complement strand
CAGGTCGAGACATTCTCCCTCCACTTCGTCCTCCGTTACAACGTCCGTCAACGGGCGCATGGGGAGAGGGTCGTTCTCCTGGAGTGGTGGTCTCATCTCTCGGAGGAAGAGCTCCAAGAACCTTCGGAAGGTTTTCTCCTCTATTGCAGAGCCGGCCATCACTTCTCATTCCTGGACAGACAAGACAGTTCTACCCGGGCGAGAAGAGAAGACTGTAGCCTACTTCGAATCTCTGGCTGGACAGCTCCCCACTCGCGCCGGTTGGGTACGCGCGGACGTGAACCAGGCTTTCGTCCAATCAGAGGAGAGGGTGGGCGGAAGGTGAAGACGTCAGAGGAAGGGAAGGTCTGTCAGAACGGGAACGCGCTCATAGATATGGGAAGGTCTGTCAGAACGGGAACGCGCTCATAGGATATGGGAAGGTCTGTCAGAACGGGAACGCGCTCATAGGATATGGGAAGGTCTGTCAGAACGGGAGCGCGCTCATAGGATATGGGAAGGTCTGTCAGAACGGGAGCGCGCTCATAGGATATGGGAAGGTCTGTCAGAACGCGCACTGCACGCACAAGGGAATGATTCTCATTGGGTCCTTCCTGGGTCTCAGTCCTTCACCTGCGATACGTGCGTCGGGTATGAAATAATGGTGTGATTCGTTTGGTTCTCTGGAACTCGTACCTCCGAGTTTCCTACAGCTGCCGAACGCACCATAAACCCATTACTTTGACAGGTCTGAGGCGTGAAAAGAAACACTGGTGGGTTCATCGCCTCTGAAGCACAAGTATGGATAGCTATACATTGTAGCCTACAATGGGTTATGGTAGCAGGCAGCCTGTATTTACTGGAACAACATGTCCCCAAATATATGTTTGCTAATAATATGCTGTGACTTATTCTATTAAAACGTCGCATGATATAGACTAAATTATTCCAAGCAAAGGCGAGATCTAATATGTTTATCAGTGTCTTTTTGAGTTTCCATAGTTTCCGTATGTAGCCTATATAGGACATCAAGCGCCTATTCTAAAAATATACACTGTAGTAGATTTAACCATTTCATTACCTGCAAAACGACGGCGCTTCACATGAGCAGTACTGGTTAAGAAAATATGGACACGTTTTTGTGAAGCAGAGTTTAAACTACATTTTGGTGTTAAATTATGCTTACGCTGGTTTAGTTACATTCTATGCCGTATCTATTCCATTACCTTATGTATTCAGGTCTTCTTTAAATCAATCACTAAGCATTAGTTTGGTACTTTTTCCAGTTCTTTCGGTCCTACCCACTACCTGGTGTGTATTTTTCAAAAAGTCCGAATTGAACATTGACTGAACCAATACTTAACACTAGAAGAGCCATGGTGGGGTCATGGTGAGTAAAAAAACTGACAAATCAGTTTAGGCCTGCCAATTTATTCAGCACACTCTCCCCTGTGTTGTTCGTGTCGTTCAATGAGAAACAGTTCAATGAGAATCTTTTTATAACTTTTATTCACGTGCTCTGGTTACATCAACTCCATCTACCTAGTCCCTATTAGTTCCTGTCCTGTCACTACCACTACATCATCTCCGGTCCTGTCCTATAACAAGGACCTCTACTGACACCTAGTGGTAGGAGTATCCAATCGTCACATCCTCCTTTCTTTGAGGTAAGAAAAATAACAAACAGCTAACAGTTCAAGTTACACAAATTACAGGTATCAGCTACAATCTTAACTGCAGCTATGTCCTTAAAGCATTTGACTGAAACACACAACCAAACATGTTTACTATGAACTAACCCTTAAACTTTCTTTTATATGTATAACATATCAACTCAAAACATTAAACACATTCTTACACATTCATGCTTATTGTCTTTTTTTTTTTTTTTTTTACAAGTTCAGTCTATCAGGCTTTGTGATGTGTCTTGTGGATCTTCTTATCACAGGTTCACTTGACATGTGTGTGTTAGTGTGTGGTTCAGTATATCTGTCTGTGTTACAGTCACTTGGAAGTGGACGGATGGGCTCAGACTCACTGCAGGCTTCACTGAGCTCTGGAACAGCTTCTGGAGTTTTTAGGAGACTGCGGCGATTGCGTCTGAAGATTTGTCCTTCTTCTGTTCTCACCGTGAATGACCGTGGAGCGACTTCGTCAAGAACAGTGGCTTTTGTCTTCCATCCACCAGGACCTTGAATCCTGACTGTGTCGTCGCTTGAGAGTGGTGGAAGCTGCTTGGCTGTTCTGTCATAGAATGACTTCTGCTTCATCTTCTGTAGCTGTAGCTTTTGTTTCAGCTTTGGACGTCTTCTTTGCTGTGAGTAACTCGGCAGTGTGCTACGAAGCTTTCTCTTCATGAGCAACTCAGCAGGTGACAGTCCACACTCAAGAGGTGATGCTCTGTAGCTGAGTAGAGCAAGGTATGGATCTGAGTCACTGTCAGCAGCTTTCTTCAGGAGTTGCTTGAGAATGTGGACTCCTTTCTCAGCCTTTCCATTAGACTGTGCATAGAGAGGACTGGAGGTCACATGATTGAAGTCGTACTGTTCTGCAAACTCTCTCCACTCTCCGCTACTGAAGCATGGTCCGTTATCAGACACAACGGTATGTGGTATGCCATGTCTGGCAAAGATTGATTTTGTGTGTGTTATGACACAGGCTGATGACATGTTTGCTAGCAGTGCCATTTCAGGGAAGTTGGAATAATAGTCAATGACTACTACATAGTCTCTTCCTTTGAGATGAAACAAGTCCATTCCTACCTTGTGCCACGGTGCTGCTGGCACATCAGCTACTATCATGGGCTCTTTGGTTTGCTTGTTCCTATGCTCCTGACATGTTTGACACCTGCTTATCAGTCTCTCTATGTCTTTGTTGATTCCAGGCCAGTAGACAGTATCTCTCGCCCTTCTTTTACACTTTGCGACACCGAGATGACCTTCATGGATCCTCCGTAGCATGTCCTGCCTCAGAGCTCTTGGGATGATGATTCTGTCGTGTTTTAGCAACAGCAGCCCATAGACTACACTCAGCTCACCTCTGACATGGAAGAACTGTGGACAGGAACCTGGAGGCCATCCATTTTGCATGTTGCTGATGACTTGTTGCAGCTCTGTGTCTTTCGCTGTTTCCTCAGCTATCTGTCTGGACTTGGAGTCTGATACAGGAAGCACAGCAGACACCATGTTCACATGCCTCTGAACATCCTCTTCAGTTGTACTGACACTGTCCCCTGTTGGTGCTCGCGAGAGTGCGTCAGCGAGTACTAGATGCTTTCCTGGTGTGTAGATCAGTCCAAAGTCGTATCTTTGCAATCTCATCATCATTCGCTGTATTCTTGGTGACATCTCATTCAGATTCTTTTTGATTATAGCGACTAATGGACGATGGTCTGTCTCTACAGTGAAGCAGGGGAGGCCATATACGTAGCTGTGGAACCTCTCTAGCCCAAACACTAGCCCTAAACACTCCTTTTCTATTTGAGCGTAACGACACTCAGTTTCTGTCATAGACCTAGATGCATAGGCTACCGGTTTCCAGTGTTCACCCTCAGCCTGAAGGAGTACTGCACCAATCCCATCTTTTGATGCATCTGTGGACACTTTAATCCTCTTTGTGTGGTCGAAGAATGTTAGCACAGGTGCAGTGGTTAGTGCTCTCTGGAGCACTTGCCATTCATGCTCATGTTTGGAGGTCCACTTGAACACACTCTCATTGTGCAGGAGCCCACGGATGCAGGATGTTTTCGCTGATAGGTTGGGGATAAATTTACCTATAAAGTTGACCATCCCCATGATGCGTAGCACCCCTGTTTTGTCTGTGGGCCTCGGCATGTCGAGTATGGCGTTGATTTTCTCCTGGTCGGGTTGGACACCTTGTGCTGAGAGCTTGTCTCCAAGGAAGACTATTTCCTGAGCTCCAAACTGGCATTTGCTCCTGTTGAGCTTCAGTCCATTCTTCCGTATGCTCTCCAGCACTTTTGTCAGCCTCTCATTGTGTTCTTGGATTGTGGAGCCCCAGACAATGATGTCGTCCACATAGGCTCGAACTCCATCCAGCCCCTCGATGATGTGTTCCACTGCTCTATGAAATATTTCAGACGCAGAGATTATTCCAAATGGAAGTCTGAGGAAGCGGTATCGACCAAAAGGAGTGTTGAAGGTGCAATATTTGGTGCTGCTCTCTTCTAATTTGAGTTGCCAGAACCCTTGTGATGCATCAAGCTTTGTGAAGTATCTTGCACCCGCCATTTCACAGGTGATTTCCTCACGCTTGGGTATCTGGTAGTGTTCACGCCTGATGTTCTCGTTTAGATCTTTTGGGTCCATGCATATTCTTAGGTCACCGTTTTTCTTTTTCACACACACCATTGAATTGACCCAGTCTGTTGGTTCTTCAATCTTCCTTATTACACCCAGTGTTGTCATCCTGTTTAGTTCCTCCTTTAGACGGTCTCTCAATGGTGCTGGGACCCTTCGTGCAGCATGCACAACTGGCTGTGCATTTTCTTTGAGCTGGATTTTATAGGTGAATGGCAGTTCACCAAAGCCCTTGAACACATCTGAATAGCTCTGCACTATGGATTCAACAGAGTCACTAGATGTGCTCACAGTTGTGTTGATGCAGTACACTCTTTTCACCAGCTCTAAATCTTCGCATGCTTTATCACCTATCAGTGAGTCTAGTCCTTCAGCTACCACAGAGAAGAGTAAGTGGTGCACTTTCCTTTTCACTGTTACTTTCAGCTTGCATGTGCCTAAACAGTCAATTCTCTGTCCATTATAGTCCTTAAGCTCAAGCATTTTTCTTTGAATTTTTGGCTTTTCTTTCATTGCTTTGATGTCAGACATGCTGATTAGATTTGCTTTTGCACCAGTGTCTAGTTTCAGAGTGACTATAGTCCCATTTATTTGCAGTGGTACTATCCATTTATCTTGCTTGACAGCATTTATCTGCTTCTGTGGCTCTACTTCACAGCCCACCATGCCAACAACATATGGGTCACTGTCACTGTCAGTTTCAGTGTCTTCCCCCACTATATTTACAGGTTTTCCCATCCTTTTCTCTTTCCCTTTAGAGAAGCACTGTTTGGCAAAGTGGTTATTTCCTTTACAATGAGAGCATTGCTTACCAAAAGCTGGACACTCCCTTGGCTTGTGCTGCGAGCCACAGCGTTTGCAGTTGAACGTCTCACCGTCTGTCCGTTGCGTTTGTGCGCGTTGTTTTCCTTTGTAGAAGACCGCGGCAACTGTCACATCATCACTCACTTTCATGGAGCCCGCTGCCATCTCGCCGAACGTCCTCGCGTGAATCCGGGACAGCTCACTCGCATGACAGATCTTGATTGCCCCCTCTAATGTCAACTCAGCTTCCCTCAGCAGCCTTTCCCTGACCTTTTTATCCTCCACACCAACTACGATCTGGTCCCTGATCATGGAGTCCTTTAGTGTAGCAAAGTTACATGACCGTGCTTTTAGCTTTAGGTCAGTCAGAAAACTATCGAAAGGCTCGCCCTGCTGCTGGATTCTAGAACGGAACACATATCTCTCGTACGTCTCGTTCTTTTTGGGAGAGCAATGGGCATCAAATTTCTCGAGCACTTTATCCAGCTTCTCGTTATCATCTCTTTCCTCAAACACGAACGTGTTATACAATTCTATGGCTTGTGGGCCTGCTATTGTTAGTAAGAGTGCTACTTTCCTGGTGTCCGGCTTCGTTTCCAATCCCAACGCTGTAATGTAGAGTAGAAACTGTTGTTTAAAAGTGCGCCAATTGCTGTCGACATTCCCCGTCAGTTGCAGACTCGTCGGTGGCTTCACTGAATCCATGTCGCATTTCACAGTTGTATCTTGCACTGTTTTACTCCTGGTACCATGTGTTGTTCGTGTCGTTCAATGAGAAACAGTTCAATGAGAATCTTTTTATAACTTTTATTCACGTGCTCTGGTTACATCAACTCCATCTACCTAGTCCCTATTAGTTCCTGTCCTGTCACTACCACTACATCATCTCCGGTCCTGTCCTATAACAAGGACCTCTACTGACACCTAGTGGTAGGAGTATCCAATCGTCACATCCCCCTTCAAACGATCCAAACATTTCCCTGCTTATATATCTATATCTATATATCGTATATCTCAGTGGCGGCTGGTGTTAAACATTTTGGGTGGGGCACACAGTGTTTGCGGGGGTCCTCTTTCGCGCATGCGATTTTTTTTCCGCGTGCACGATTTTTTTTCGCGTGCACGCGCACGTTTACCCTTACCTCCGCTGTTCTGTTCGTGGTGATTTTAGAGGCAATAGATTATTTTTTTTATATTATTACTAACACCAGAAGACAAGACATACAAACTGTGGTGAGCTACATTGCTTGTGTAACATTAGCTAGTAGCTAAAGGCATTACTTACACCACATCCAGTTAGCCAACTCCGTTTCTCATAAACAGTGGCAGTGAACGCCCGGTTGTAAACTCGTCCCCGATCTCTTGCTTGTTGTTTTATTTGCAAATCGGGTCGTTCCGGTCCAAGCTCTTTAATCCGTTTCTGTTGTTGAATTGAACGCCTTGAAAACGGGTTTTCTTTAAGCGAGACAACCGAATTGTCTTTTAGTTCAGAAGCACTTCTCCCAGTAGGACATGCAGCCGCCTCCATTGTTTCACTTTCAAACTAAAATGAGTAACAGTAATGAGGTCTACAATTGGCTATGGGGAGTTGCCTCCCCTTCCTCCATCTGGGTGATCAATTGGCTATGGCGGAGATCCCTCCCCCTCCATCCGGATATGATCCTTACATTGTAAACAACTAGCTGCGGTCCAGCTGCGGACAGCAAATCTATCACTCGGAAGCTCGATGGACCAATGCATTGTCTGCAATACAACCAGCTTTCAGGACGCACATTTTTGCGCCCAGGCCAAGAAATAGAGACAGCCAATTGGAGCGCTGCTACAGCTCACGTGTAAGCGAAAAGTATTTGCAGTGCCATAGACATGCATTGACCGGCGTCCCGACTCCTCCCCTATGTATTTTAACAGTGAATTTTACACACACACAGATAAAATGTTTATTGTATTGGAGGATTTTTAATGAATGCTGATAGGCGCCGACAGAATATCAGCCGCATTTTGTGAATAAACAATGTTTATTTAAAAAAAAAACTTTTACAAATCGCAACTAGGAAGTGAAGGTGGGGCCGGCGCCCCAGCGCCCTCTATCGGCCAGCCGCCACTGGTATATCTATGTACAACTGGTACCGTCTTGCGTATTGTGTATTATTATCATTGAGATGTTTGGATCCTTTGAAAGGGGAGAGCGTGCTGGATACATTGGCATGCCTTAACTGTTTTTCGTTGTATGGTACTTTGTTTTACTCTGCAATGACAATAAAGTTGAATCTAATCTAATGTAATATTTGGTTTTTAACTGTATTCTCCTGGGAACCATGTGCTGTCTAAGCCGACTCACTTTCGCGTCCCATCCCCAGTCTCTTCCCCCAAGTATTTGCGTGGGGGCTGTTAGATCATCACCTCCAACACCTCCCCAGTACATCACTTAGCATTTGAATAGAAACACTAACCCCGAAGACAGCTGTAGCCTATTCTTGTCTAGACAACTGTAGCAACTAGACCAGTGTCAACAAATCTCACTTTTTGTGCTACACATTTCCCCGCTTCTCTGCGCATAAGAACATGGTTTCCAGACCCGTGTGTATTCGCTCGTTCCCATTCAAATGGATAGTCCCTCCCCACGCTCCAAAATATACAGAGGTTGTACCAAGCAGCAGATGTCTGGGAGGCAGCGGATGTTGACAGCAAATACTTGTTGAATGCACATCAAAAATATATTTCACTGCACACGTCTTATTGTCGGAACAAAACATATAAAATAACACATTTACGTAAGTGGGCGATTACATAACATAGCGGACGGCACTGGGGGATAGCTCGGTCCAAGCGGGTCTCGAAACCCGATCTCCCACTTACCAAGCGGCCACGCTAACTGCAACACCAGGCCAAAGCCAAGTGTAGACCAAGGCATACTGTCATGCTGTCGTTTCACACAGCGCTATGAAGCTCATAATTATAATAATACAATGGGAGGGGGAGGGAGAGGGGACTCGCTCAAATAGGCAATGGCATTATGATAAATAATGTACGAACAAAACATGATTACATTATATTGTTTTATTTGTTCCATGTTTTAGCGAAAATCAACATTTGGCCGACTCGTAGTTGTTCTGTTGAATATCTAATGAATATCTCAGACTGAGGCTATAGTTAATGTTTGTTTAAATATGTATCTTAGACTAGGCTGCAATTAATGCACATATTCTGTCCAAACAGTGCATGTACGTGAACATAAGCAGAAGCATAGCAATATGGTTTGTATAAATAAATGGAGCGCAGGCTAAGGTACAAGAGGCGCCATCTAGCAATGTTTGTGTCTCAGTAACAGTTTCCCATTCTAAAGACTAGGGGTTGTCATGACTCACGAGGGCGCGCTAAGAGTAGGTGAACATGGCGCGGCAGTTCTAGTGTTAAGTACCGTTACGTTTCTCAAGCAGATGTTAGATATGGTTTTTGAGGCTTGGATCTGGCTACAGAAAGGAAGTTGTTGATTTTATCTGTGTATATATAGGCCTGTGTGTATGTTTATGTCCCGTCCATATTTAAAAGGCCAGAATGTTTGTGAGAATGAATGCAAGCAGCGCTTCACCACTGTCTGTGGTATTTTCACCTGTTACCGCCAACACAAATTGCCGACATGCCTGTGTTTGACTTGGAAAACTGTGTCCGTTTTGCGCTTACTGAACATAGAGCCCTATGTGAGCTGAACATTGTTCAAGCTGAGAGTTTGTCAGAGTAAAAATGAAAGAGCTCATATTTCACTTGCCTCTTCACTACTGCAGAGCCAGCTCTAAAGTAAGTAATTTAAGTGTGTAATTTAATTAGAGAGATGCAATGCCCGCCCTCTCTCAAAGCCACTCAAGTGGCTGCATGAAATATGTGGCGCAGCAGGAGAGATGCACTCGGCCATCTCAGTCGTTTGTTTACAGTGTGGTCCAAAACTGAAACTCCCAATCACCTAATGTTGTTTGTACAGGAGTGTCACTCCTAGAAGAAGACCTGTACTCTGGATCCTATCCCCAACATAACTAACCCTAACCCTGGATCCTATCCCCAACATAACTAACCCCAACCCTGGATCCTATCCCCAACATAACTAACCCCAACCCTGGATCCTATCCCCAACATAACTAACCCTAACCCTGGATCCTATCCCCAACATAACTAACCCTAACCCTGGATCCTATCCCCAACATAACTAACCCTAACCCTGGATCCTATCCCCAACATAACTAACCCTAACTCTGGATCCTATCCCCAACATAACTAACCCTAACTCTGGATCCTATCCCCAACATAACTAACCCTAACCCTGGATCCTATCCCCAACATAACTAACCCTAACTCTGGATCCTATCCCCAACATAACTAACCCGAACCATAACTAACCCGAACCATAACTAACTCTGGATCCTATCCCCAACCATAACTAACCCTGACCCTGGACCTATCCCCACTAACCCCAACCATAACTAGCCCTAACCATACCCTAACCCTGGATCCTATCCCCTACCATAACTAACTTTTGAGGCTGCAGGTTGGCATATTGATAATTCATTGCTTTTAGTTTTAAGTTTGCTTCCGCTGCCCAACATGTTGACCCAAAGGCTGTGCCCTCTTGCTAAACAAATGACCGAAGTCATATGGATGATATCCCTTTAAGTAAACAGATGTCATTAACATTTTATTATGATGCAAAAGTTGATCATCTGTATAATGTTAATGTTAATTACATACTTACAGTACAATATGGTACAAAGCCATTGTGATCTAAAGTGAAATGGTAGTCTTCAGAGAGATGTTATGCAAGATAAACATTAATCCAGCAAATAATACAACAATTATACTCAACAGATATAATAGTTAAACATCAGTTTAAAAGTAATCAGTTCAATTTCAATGCCAAAAGTGGCAGGTAACTTTTGAGACAATTACTGCTGTACCTCACAAAAACAAACTGAACAAAATACAGTTATTTTCAGCAAAGAAGCCTTTGTTACTCTATCTCTCAAACAAAACAATGTCTCACATTCATGGACTGTTGGCAGATGTTCCACCAGATAAGACTACTTGTTTCTGTGGTCCTATTTGTCTTCCATCCGTGGCCGCTTTCTCAGGCCTCCTGATAGGCTTGTAGACGGCTCAACTGATGTCTCTGGTTGGTCTGAGAGGGATGCATCCCGAAAGCCTTCACCCTGGGGAACAGAGGAGTTGGCCCAAAGCTAAAGAACATCATGTTCTTCCCTTACTGGGGGTTGTATGATCTCGTGTAAATGTGAGTGATTTCACACAGAAATGTCAGTTTCAAGACATGGTTTTTAGAGTGTGTATTTTTATCACAGGGCTAGCAGGATTTCTTTTAAGGATAAATTAATACATACAATCAATCAATCAGTTTTCAGTACAGTGCTAAGAAACACTGAAAACAAGTCTGTATTAATTCACACATACATTTATACTAAATAAGCATGACATATCAGCTAAATAACTCGTGATTTAAGATGTATAATAATAACAATTCAACACATACGCAACATTAACATATATCTTAAACAAACAATGACAAGACACACACATAAAATGTGAATCAGATGTAACATTAGCTACATCTGACCTGAGCAGGCTGCAGTGCAGTGCTATCAAACGTCCACTTCAAACAACGTCAAACATCTTGGAGTAGCGCTCTGCGGCTGTTACCTAGCATCATGGTTTTCTGTGCTGTGAAATACCTTAGATTGCGCTACATGTCTGAGCTTGTTCCTCCCTTCAACTCTGGCATTTACCAAGTGTGTAGGAAGGCCTTTGTTGTGCAGACAGATATGAGGGTGTCTAAGTTGTACGTACGAATCCTTCGAGTTAACTCAAAACGGGACCTCCCTTCTTTACAAACAGGACCTCGGTCACCAAGGGTGGAACTACTTCCTCAGGATCCGTGCTGTAAATGGAACTGGAATCATTGCGCAATCTTTCCTATGGACATCGACGCAAGGCCGATGGTCTGATGTTATCGCATGTGGATCTCCAGTAAGGTTTCCACCCTAAGCCAATAAGTGTTTGACATAAAACCCTGCCAAGTACACAGCACGCCTAGCTTTCTTAGGATCCTGTAAAAGACCAGCAGGTTTGAGGCAGGGCATGCCCATGTGTGCCGTCTGTTTACTCACCCATGAGGTGTTGTTGCTGTCAAAACAGAGAAGAGGACACATACTGTATAGGGCTGTGAGCCACTCCATGGAGCCTCAGGGCTACATGACCATACCATATTTTTGCACATTGCACAGTATACCACTTTTTGATATAGCCTCTATTTATACATCTGTATACACCATACTGTACATAGCTACCATAACTGTACATAGCTACCGTAACTGTACATAGCTTACTACTATCCTCTCCTGTATATACCTCTAACTACCGTACTTGCCATACTGTACCATATCACTATCACTATCATGTTTTATATCACGATTTGCACTTTTGGTTAGATTCTAAACTGCATTTCGTTGTCGTTCTGGTACTTGTACTCTGCAATGACAATAAAGTTGAATCTAATCTAAAATCTAATGTAAAATCATAGAAGCTGCATTGTAGTATTTATAGAACTAATCGTGGAATTCCGCATAACTCAGTGTCCTTGTCTTGTTTCCTCTATGACCTGTTTTGATAGTACAGCTAAAGGCAAAATGGTGGAAATCTACCCTGTCCTTTCAGTGGTCCCTGAAGAACAGGTGAGATGGGGGTGGGTGGGAGGGGGGAAGGAAAGGGTTCTCTAATGTTGAGAGGCGGTGAACTCACGGTGATCTGGTAGGGGACTGTAGCCTCCATCTGACTGGGGGACTTGTACAGGGACGCCAACCTAGGAGGGCGGACACAGAGATGAAGCCCTTTACCAGCCATACAATCATTCAGAACAGCACGACATAGCCCGCCGCTTTACTGGCTTTCTTTCCGTCTCTTTCACTTTCCCTCTCTGACCTTGTCCTTTTACCGTTTATGAGAAGGTGGGAAAGAGGGAGCTTTTGAGAGCACGATGCAATTCAAACCCGGGCGAAGACGAGGTGAACAATGACACGCTGAAGAAGCGCTGGCAGCTAGGGGACCTTGGGGTTTTATAGAGACGGGGAGCACTTCTCAGCCGGAGCCGCTGTGCGCTGAGTGATGGGCAGGCTGGAGCCGTTGTGGAGGAAAAGAACAGTGGACAAATGGAAGGCCAGGGCCGTCGGCTAAGTGACTCACTCACTTTCACTCTGTCAACCCCCCCTCGCTGTCTCTCTCTCTGTCTCACTCCCCCCCCCGCCCCCTTGGGTTTATGCTTGAAATCTTGCTTGAAAATGTGTTAAAAAAAAAAAATTAAATGGCAATTTACAAGATTGCATTGGCTCTCCATCAAATGCTCTCTCAGAGCAGGCAGAAAACTCAACTGCACTTGTGAAATATGGTTGTGAGGGTTGTTCTGGTGGTTTTTTCATTTCATTGTGTACTGTATATCTTTGAGCTGTAGCAGCCACTCTTGTGCTAGGCTTGTAAACGGCTGGACAAACACAAGTTGTGTATGTACTATAGATGTGCATGTAGGCACACAGCGCCGTAGATACAGGAGCGTCTATGCTTTCTTCCCAGGGACATCTCTATACCTGTGAGTGCCTTCCCAGTGCAGGATGAGTCTCTGGGTAGCAGCATGGCCCCAACTCTCACCTGCAGAGTGAAAAGGCCACACACAGAGACGTGTTATCTATTACACCTGTGTGAATCAGTGCCCTCTCATACAACCATACAGGCACTTAAGCCTGGGTCACAGCGGATACCTCTACCTCAGCAGCACGTGTGCGTTCATTTCGGCGCCCATGTTAACAGGTTAGAGCAGAAACACAGCGTGAGACGCACGGCTCAAGCGGGTTGCGTGGCTGCTCTAACCTGTTAACATGGGCGCCGAAATGAACGCACACGTGCTGCTGAGGTAGAGGTATCTGCTGTGGCCAGGCGTTAGTCCATCCACACTGACATGGCACAAATATTTACAAGACTGGCAGATAGGCCAGTGCTAACGGTCCAAGAGGAGATGGTTTTAACTGGTAATAAAAGTAAGAATGTCATTTCTGTATATACAGTATATATATATATGTTACAGTACATGTGGGAAAACTAGGGTTAGGGTTAGGTGCTAGGGTTAGGGTTAGACATGCCAGCATGTACCAAGTCGTCGTTTTATGCTGCCCCCGGATGTCCCCGGAAATGCCAACATAAACCGTTTTCCCACATGTACCGTAACATATATCATATATATATATATACTGTATACTTAATTAATGACACCATTAATTTGTTTTTATCATTAGTCGTTGCATCCAGATGATATTGCTCCCTCACCTAAGGCAGGAACAAGCTTGGACTGACCACCCCAAACCTTGGTGGTCATCTGATTGGTCAGCACCACCTAAACACACAGAAGATGGGTGTCGATTTAAAAAGACATGGGTTCTTCAAAGAGATGACAGAGAGGAAGCAACTGTTACAATAGGTCATATTTGTTTGTGTCAATCATTTTCCTTGAGAGTAAGGTATACTGGTATAAAGTCCACTTCATATTCCAGTTCAGTGTAATGCTGCTTGTGGAGCATATGCTTCTTTTTTTTTGGTTTAACAGTTTTTCTAAATTTTAAATTGAGTTAACATCCTTTCCATTTGCCAGTCTTGCCTTGGTCAGGTGTGCTCTCAAAACAATTTTGAGCTGTATCAAGCTGTGCCTGGCACAAGGGGAAGAGGTGTGTATTAAGTCAAACACTGCCCCCATTGATCATCTGTCATTTCCTCTCCAAGGTCTTAACGAGGAGTTTTAACGCGTTTGCAGACCATTCTTGTTTCCCATTGCAGCTGCAGCCCCATTGTAAGCAGTCTCTTCCAGCTGTGAGGCTGAGGACAAGCCCTCTCCCTCTCTCCTCAAAACATCTACTGTATATCCTGATTGACACGGGCGTCTTAAATCTGTCTCCTCCGTCTTTTTAATAGCTCCATGCTAGCAGTCATAAAAAGGATATGTGGTGGACTCAATACATCAAACACGTGAAATGCTAGGACTGGACATCAATTTTATGAAAAAATAAAGGCACTAGACTACATAAGCCAGGAGAGGTCATGTTCGACATATCTATAAACCGGCTCAACAAACACAGGGACAGGTCCTCTAGGCTTACATAAGAGTCGTACTGGATGTACATCCTCTCTCCACAGCAATCTCATCAGTCCTGAACTCTTGGCTCTCCACAAGCAAGAGGAACAACGCTGGTCTGCACATACACACTACTGGTCTGCACATACACACTACAGTACAACGCTGGTCTGCACATACACACTACAGTACAACGCTGGTCTGCACATACACACTACAGTACATCGCTGGTCTGCACATACACACTACAGTACATCTGCACATACACACTACAGTACATCTGCACATACACACTACAGTACATCTGCACATACACACTACAGTACATCTCTTCATAGACGCAGTCAAAGAAACATGAGATAAGACAGAGTGTCCTACCATTCCAAGCAATATTGTAATCACATCATCGTTGGCTTTGTTAATATGGTTTAAATCAACCCTTACTTAATTGAATTGGAACTACATTGCAAATTTGGATGGTGGAACAATGTTTGGAAACCCTACTGGTGCCTCTGAGCTTAAAGTGTATCGTGTTGTTGTTTTTCTGTGCCCTCCAAGGGGTCCCCGAGCACTGCCAATGAACAAATTGCTAGAACAAATTGAATTTTGCTCTTAAAATAACTATTTTGCTGATTAAAAAATCTTGGCACGGAACAGCCGTCAGAGATGGCACAGTTGGATGGAAATTTTGGGACATTTTACATTTAGCAGATGCTTTATCCAAAGCGACTTACAACAAATACATTTGTCTAAGTAAGTGAATCAACTATCCATCAGTCATCGCAAGAAAAAGTAATCTACGCTCGGGCCTGAGGCCATTGGCAGTCAAAAATGCTAAAGGAAGGATTAAAAAATAAATAAATTACATATATTTATTTTTACAGTAGAGAAACTCTACAGGGGGTGTAGATGGGACGGAGAGGTTTCAGGAGGGACAGTTAAGGTGTAGCCTGAAGAGATGGGTCTTCAGTCTACGGCAAACTGGACCGGTTGTAAATACTGAGGGAAGAACGTGGATGCAGGTCTGGGACAGCTTCCAGCTGCTGCTGTGGTCATGCACCTGTTTGCATGGCGGCACTGGATGTGTCCAGACAGACTGGATGGAGGACGGAAGGAAGGGTGTATTTAACAGAGCTGCATCGTTATATAACGGTGGGAAGACAAGAGGAAAAAGGGTTTAAGAACGAGGACGAGAAATGTAGACAGGTCTGTAAAGAGAGCAGGGCAACGCTTCATTAGACGGGCGGGCTGAGTGTGTGTGTGTGTGTGTGTGTGTGTGTGTGTGTCATAGGTCATACCGCAACGTTGCTATTGGTCGCCATCTGGATGAGCTGCTGGGCTAAGCCGTTCAGGAGGCGGGTCCTCTGGGAAAGGTCGTCAAAGTCGTGGCGGAATGGGAAGGCGATGCTGTCGATCACCACCAGTCGGACCTGGATTCAATCGACACAAAGGCCCAGCGGTCCAAAGGCAATGGATAAATGAAGAAGCAGGTTATAATCTATACAT
This sequence comes from Nansenia antarctica, assembly GCF_963989245.1. Lineage (NCBI taxonomy): Eukaryota > Metazoa > Chordata > Actinopteri > Argentiniformes > Microstomatidae > Nansenia > Nansenia antarctica. Next base: position 25,538,449 of record NC_137689.1, on the reverse strand, counting down.
CATTCCTGCTTCTATTGATGCATAAGTATTTCGGTGAAACAATCCATTTTGTTGGAACGACGGTGGTATGAATGGAGTCAGTCCAACCCCAAAATGGAACCAGTTAAAGACCCCCCCCCCCCCCCCCCCGCGCGCCCGCCGGTCTGTGTTGGCGTTATCTTCTTGACGTTATTCAGTTTTTTCTTCTCTGGGGGCTGATGGGAATTCATACCTCAGGGTGCCGAGCCAGGAAGTCAGGCAGGAGGTATGTCTCCGCCAACAGCTCCACGTAGTCATGACAACGGAAGAGGAAGAGGTTGGAGAGGATTGTTTCCACGGTGAACTCCTTCAAGGCCTCCCGCTGCTCTGGAGAAGAGGGAGAAAGGAAGGAAAACAGAAAGGAGGGAACAGAGACCACTCTGTCAGGTATGGAGTGTGCATGGTTTACCGAGCTCTCTGTATGACGTGTTCAACACTGCTCCTGCCCTGACATGGCTTACGTAATGCAGTGTGATTTAAATGTTGGGAGGTGATGGCCAAAACAGTGACTCAATTTACTGTTTCAATTCACCAACGTTCAAGGAGCATTCATACAGTACTAAACACTGTCTGTAATAATCTATAAAATACTAATACTGTTATACATTATTATATTACTCGTAGGCCATCAGAAACCATGTTAACCATGCTCTCTTACAAAATGGTGTCTGAAGTGATCAAATATCATGGGAGATCTAGAGGTGTGAAATAAGCTGTGGAACTGTTCCCAGACATCCGTTCTGTTCCTTGTTTACCTGCATCCTCTGCTAGCAGCTCACAGTGCTGGGCGGCTGCCTGGGCCAGGTCCACAGCCCTCTGGACAAAGAAGCTGCCCTCCGTGTCTATGTACACAGCTCTGCCTCCCACACCTCCCAAACACACTGGGATCTGGACATCAATCGCCAACTGGATACTGAGGAGGACAGAGAACATTTTTGGGAGAGGGAGAGGGAGAGAGAGAAATTGTGTGTGTGTGTGTGTGTGTGTGTGTGTGTGTGTGTGTGTGTGTGTGTGTGTGTGTGTGTGTGAGAGAGAGATACAGCTGTGACAACAAAGACATTCAGATAAAGAGCATCAATTGCACATGCAATGTTTGTCAGAAACAGACCTGGGTTTTAAATAGTTTGGGAAATAATTTGATGGAAGAGCCGAAAACATGTAAACCCCAACCGTCTGGCACTGCTGCAGGTAAACTAAATCAAACACTCAAAGTATTTCAATACTTCTCGACACCAGGTCTAAAGTACTGTAGCCTACTGGGTACAAAGCCTACAAAACGTATGAAATTTAGGAACAACATGATGCCCTGGTGGTGGTGGTACCTGCGGTGGGGGTACCAAAGAGGGGCATTCTTACCACAGCTGCGTCTTTCCTATCCCAGGTGCCCCACACACCTCGGTGGTCTTCCCCACAGGGAAGCCCCCGCCCAGGGCAGAGTCCAGTGCTGAGCAGAATGTGACGATGGATCCCAGCTCCTGTTCTCTCTCCAGCAGCTCCAGGGCCGTCAGCTGGCCCACTGACGCCCTCTGCTGGGCGGGCTCGCACCTGACAGCCTGCAACACCTCTACCGCCTCCTCCTGGGAGATACCCGCCTCTACAACAACAATGGAAGCGTAGGAAAAAGTTACATGCACTGCAGTGGAGGACAGAAAGAAGAGAAAGAGAAGTCGGCACTATGCTAGGCTGCTATATTTCCACGAAACAACGGCATTACAAACAGTAGACAGCTTACCTTTGCTGAGTTGCAAAGGTCGCAGGTCCGACAGGTCTGCAGCTGAATGAAAGCCAGTGTTGAGTAGTTTCACTTTGACTGACGGCGCAAAGGCAAAGCTTGACACAGGCCGTTGCATCGTTCATAAATCCTTCAAATCACCTGAGCTGAGAACACACAATAAAACGTCAAGGGCTGGCAGACAAGCAAGCAATCTGAATCTGCGACAGTATATAATAATATATCATAGAAATGCATATTAAGGAAAACAAGTTTTTAATGACATGCTTTTTCTTACCATGACGTTTACTTGACAGGAGTTGTCGTTGTGAGTTGAGAAACATGTTGTTGCCATTTTCAACCTTCCCTCCAACAACGACACCTCCTGTAAGACCACTGGAGAAGGAAGAGCCGCCGAGAGAGTAGAACGTGCAACTGAAACACCGCCCTCTGGTGGCCAGGGACCAACACGTGGCCGTTATCTCTCCTGACAAGAGACTGACAGACAGTTGTGTCATCTGCTCCAATGCAGCTACTGATGTCAAATTACTGAAATAAATGAACTTTTGCACGATATTCTATTTTTTTTAGTTGCACGTGTATTATGACACATGAGAAACAGTACGTGTGGGGGGGGGGGGGTTGTAGATGTCTCAGGACTCAGGAGGGACAGTACAGGGGGGTAGTAGATGTCTCAGGAGGGACAGTACAGGGGGGTAGTAGATGTCTCAGGAGGGACAGTACAGGGGGTAGTAGATGTCTCAGGAGGGACAGTATAGGGGGGTAGTAGATGTCTCAGGAGGGACAGTACAGGGGGGTAGTAGATGTCTCAGCAGGGACAGTACAGGGGGGTAGTAGATGTCTCAGGATGGACAGTACAGAGGGTAGTAGATGTCTCAGGAGGGACAGTACAGGGGGGTAGTAGATGTCTCAGGAGGGACAGTACAGGGGGTAGTAGATGTCTCAGGAGGGACAGTACAGGGGTAGTAGATGTCTCAGGAGGGACAGTACAGGGGGGTAGTAGATGTCTCAGGAGGGACAGTACAGGGGGGTAGTAGATGTCTCAGGAGGGACAGTACAGGGGGTAGTAGATGTCTCAGGAGGGACAGTACAGGGGTAGTAGATGTCTCAGGATGGACAGTACAGGGGGGTAGTAGATGTCTCAGGAGGGACAGTATAGGGGGGTAGTAGATGTCTCAGGAGGGACCGTACGGGGGGGGGCTATTGGGGTGCTGAATAAAAGATGCTCGTTGAACGTTGCTCCAGAGACCAGAGTATTATTATTATAAAGTGTATCTTGTAAGTTAGAGAGAAACGTGCAACTGAAATACCGCCCTCTGGTGGCCAGGGACCAACACGTGACTCTGTGTGTGCGTGTGTGTGTGTGTGTGTGTGTGTGTGCGTGTGTGTGCGTGTGTGTGCGTGCGTGTGTGTATGTGTGCGTGTGTGTGTGCGTGTGTGCGTGTGTGTGTGCGTGTGTGTGTGTGTACCTGTGGGAGTGGGAGTGGCTTGTCTTGATGTGGGAGTGGCTTAGACAACACGTTGCCGCTATCTCTCCTGACAAGAGACTGACAGACAGTTGTGCCATCTGCTCCGACGCAGCTACTGATGTCAACGTAAGTCTGCTGGATTTGTTTTGTTACCGAATTTAATCTTGCTTTTTGGTGATTTCTAAAAAATAACATCTTGGTTTGTGAGGCAAAGATATATATTTGTTTATCCCTCACAATTTCTCAACTCAAACTTCATGATTTTGCTAGCTGAATCGCTCGACGACTATTAGCTTGCCAGCAAGTTAGCTCTCGCTAGCATTCGGTAAACGAGTCAATTATATGAGTTATATGGGCTTGTTGTTATCCAATGTCACCAGTAAATACCCACCTACAGTCCAATACTGATTAAAATTCCCAAACTGGATTAGTTAAATGAGTACCGAGTTCTGACTAGTAAATCAACGTGAACCTAGCTAAGTGCCAGTGACAGTCATCTTCATCCTGCAGCGCCCCCCTGTGGCAGCTTTAAGTGAATGAGCTCCGTGGCTGAATGAACGAAATGTAATGACTATAGTCATCTTCATCCTGCAGCGCGCCCCTGTGGCAGCTTTAAGTGAAAGCTCCGTGGCTGAATGAACGAAGCATCATGTCTGCGCTGTCCGTGCCCTGTCCTGTGCGCCTGGGCGTCGTGAAGAAGACTGGAAGCCTACAAGCACAGCTGCTGCACCAATACACGCTGGAGAGGAACCTTCACAAGATTGAGAAGCTGCTCAAAAAAGGTCCCAACAATCTTTCAGAGTATTCTGTTCAATGTTATCCATCGATCTTGACATGGTCTTGGTGAATAGGGAAAATCTTTCAACATCAGGTTGATGTCATGTTGTTGTAGACGTGTTATGGTGATGGTGTTCTCTAGGTGTGGATGTGGACTGCGTCAACAACCTGGGCCAGACTCCTCTGTTCTGTGCCTCTCTCCTGGCCCAGACGGCGGTCACTGAGCTGCTGCTGCAGTATGGAGCAGACCCCAACCAGTAAGACTGTCCCTCTCTCCTCTCCTCCACCTCCTCTCTACTCTCCTCCACCTCCTCTCTCCTCTCCTCCACCTCCTCTCTACTCTCCTCCACCCCCTCTCTCCTCTCCTCCACCTCCTCTCTCCTCTCCTCCACCCCCTCTCTCCTCTCCTCCACACCCTCTCTCCTCTCCTCCACACCCTCTCTTCTCCCTTCTCCACCCCCTCTCTCCTCCACCTCCTCCCTCCTCTCCTCCACCTCCTCTCTTCTCTCCTCCACCTCCTCTCTCCTCTCCTCCACCTCCTCTCTTCTCTCCTCCACCTCCTCTCTTCTCTCCTCCACCTCCTCTCTTCTCTCCTCCACCTCCTCTCTTCTCTCCTCTCCTCCACCTCCTCTCTTCTCTCCTCCACCTCCTCTCTTCTCTCCTCCACCTCCTCTCTTCTCTCCTCTCCTCCACCTCCTCTCTCCTCTCCTCCACCTCCTCTCTTCTCTCCTCCACCTCCTCTCTTCTCTCCTCCACCTCCTCTCTTCTCTCCTCCACCTCCTCTCTCCTCTCCTCCACCTCCTCTCTTCTCTCCTCCACCTCCTCTCTACTCTCCTCCACCCCCTCTCTCCTCTCCTCCACACCCTCTCTTCTCCCTCCTCCACCCCCTCTCTCCTCTCCTCCACACCCTCTCTTCTCCCTTCTCCACCCCCTCTCTTCTCTCCTCCACCTCCTCTCTTCTCTCCTCTCCTCCACCTCCACCTCCTCTCTCCTCTCCTCCACCTCCTCTCTTCTCTCCTCCACCTCCTCTCTCCTCTCCTCCACCTCCTCTCTTCTCTCCTCTCTTCTATCCTCCACCTCCTCTCTTCTCTCCTCCACCTCCTCTCTCCTCTCCTCCACCTCCTCTCCACCTCCTCTCTTCTCTCCTCCACCCCCTCTCTCCTCTCCTCCACACCCTCTCTTCTCCCTTCTCCACCCCTCTCTCCTCTCCTCCACCTCCTCTCCACCTCCTCTCTTCTCTCCTCCACCCCCTCTCTCCTCTCCTCCACACCCTCTCTTCTCCCTTCTCCACCTCCTCTCTCCTCTCCTCCACCTCCTCTCTTCTCTCCTCTCCTCCACCTCCTCTCTTCTCTCCTCTCCTCCACCTCCTCTCTTCTCTCCTCCACCTCCTCTCTCCTCTCCTCCACCTCCTCTCTTCTCTCCTCCACCTCCTCTCTTCTCTCCTCCACCTCCTCTCTTCTCTCCTCCACCTCCTCTCTCCTCTCCTCCACCTCCTCTCCTCCCTCCTCCACCTCCTCTCTCCTCTCCTCCACCTCCTCTCTTCTCTCCTCCACCTCCTCTCTTCTCTCCTCCACCTCCTCTATTCTCTCCTCCATCTCCTCTCTCCTCTCCTCCACCTCCTCTCTCCTCTCCTCCACTTCCTCTCTTCTCTCCTCCACCTCCTCTCTTCTCTCCTCCACCTCCTCTCTTCTCTCCTCCACCTCCTCTCTCCTCTCTCCTCTCCTCCACCTCCTCTCTCCTCTCCTCCACCCCCTCTCTTGTCTCATCCACCTCCTCTCTTCTCACCTCCACCTCCTCTCTTCTCTCCTCCACCTCCTCTCTCCTCTCCTCCACCTCCTCTCCACCTCTTCTCTCCTCTCCTCCACCTCCTCTCTCCTCTCCTCCACCTCCTCTCCACCTCTTCTCTTCTCTCCTCCACCTCATCTCTTCTCTCCTCCACCTCTTCTCTTCTCTCCTCCACCTCCTCTCTTCTCTCCTCCACCTCCTCTCTCCTCTCCTCTCTCCTCTCCACCCCCTCTCTTCTCTCCTCTCCTCCACCTCCTCTCTCCTCTCCTCCACCCCCTCTCTTCTCTCCTCCACCTCCTCTCTCCTCTCCTCCACCTCCTTTCTTCTCTCCTCCACCTCCTCTCTTCTCTCCTCCACCTCCTCTCTCCTCTCCTCCACCTCCTTTCTTCTCTCCTCCACCTCCTCTCCTCTCTCCTCTCCTCCACCTCCTCTCTTCTCTCCTCCACCTCCTCTCTCCTCCACCTCCTCTCTCCTCTCCTCCACCTCCTCTCTTCTCTCCTCCACCTCCTCTCTCCTCTCCTCCACCTCCTCTCTTCTCTCCTCCACCTCCTCTCTCCTGTCCTCCACCTCCTCTCTTCTCTCCTCCACCTCCTCTCTTCTCTCCTCCACCTCCTCTCTTCTCTCCTCCATCTCCTCTCTTCTCTCCTCCACCCCCTCTCTTCTCTCCTCCACCTCCTCTCTTCTCTCCTCCACCTCCTCTCTTCTCTCCTCCACCTCCTCTCCTCCACCTCCTCTCTCCTCTCCTCTTCACCTCCTCTCTCCTCTCCTCCACCCCCTCTCTCCTCTCCTCCACCTCCTCTCTCCTCTCCTCCACCTCCTCTCTTCTCTCCTCCACCTCCTCTCTTCTCTCCTTCACCTCCTCTCTCCTCTCCTCCACCTCCTCTCTCCTCTCCTCCACTTCCTCTCTCCTCTCCTCCACTTCCTCTCTTCTCTCCTCCACCTCCTCTCTTCTATCCTCCACCTCCTCTCTCCTCTCCTCCACCTCCTCTCCTCTCCTCCACTTCCTCTCTTCTCTCCTCCACCTCCTCTCTCCTCTCCTCCATCTCCTCTCCTCCACCTCCTCTCTTCTCTCCTCCACATCCTCTCTTCTCTCCTCCACCTCCTCTCTCCTCTCCTCCACCTCCTCTCTCCTCTCCTCTCCTCTTCACCCCCTCTCTCCTCTCCTCTCTCCTCTCCTCCACCCCCTCTCCTCCACCCCCTCTCTCCTCTCCTCCACCTCCTCTCTCCTCTCCTCTCTCCTCTCCTCCACCCCCTCTCTCCTCTCCTCCACCTCCTCTCTCCTCCACCTCCTCTCTCCTCTCCTCCACCCACTCTCTCTCCTCCACCTCCTCTCTCCTCTCCTCCACCTCCTTTCTCCTCTCCTCCACCCCCTCTCTCCTCTCCTCCACCCCCTCTCTCCTCTCCTCCACCTCCTCTCTTCTCTCCTCTCCTCCACCTCCTCTCTCCTCTCCTCCACCCCCTCTCTTCTCCCTTCTCCACCCCCTCTCCTCACCAAGCACTCCTAGACATCTAGGCCTGCGTCATAGAAATAGTGACATTGTAAGAAGTCATTGTTTGAATTTCGTAACATTTTGCATGTATGTTTTTTTTTAATTATTATTATTTATTTACTGGCTAACGCTCACAACAAATGAAACCACAGTGACACAAAGCCATGCATAGAACAACCGAGGACATGTTCAGTGCATTGTAAACTCTGAACCCAGAATGGACTTGAGTGAGTGTGTGTACTGTGTGTATGTGTGTGTACTGTGTGTATGTGTGTGTACTGTAGGCCGTGGTGCTAGACCCGCTGGACCACCACGGGCCACCGCCATATTGACGATTCCCCTCTTGTGCTGTTAGTCGCTGTGAGGACAGGAGCACCCCGGTCCACGCCGCTGTGTTCTCCTGCAACCCCTGGCTGCTGAGTGGCCTGCTGGACACCGGGGGGGACCTGAGGCTGCACGATCTCCAGGGACGCACCCCCCAGGACTGGGCTGAGGCCGGGGCCCAGGAGCACAGCGCCAGGGTGAGGGCGCTCCCTCACTCCTCACTCCTCACTCCTCACTCCTCACTCCTCACTCCCTCACTCCCTCACTCCCTCACTCCTCACTCCTCACTCCTCACTCCTCACTACCTCACTCCTCACTTCCTCACTCCTCACTCCCTCACTCCTCACTTCATCACTCCTCACTCCTCACTCCCTCACTCCTCACTTCATCACTCCTCACTCCTCACTCCCTCACTCCTCACTTCCTCACTCCTCACTCCTCACTCCTCACTTCCTCACTCCTCACTTCCTCACTCCCTCACTCCTCACTCCCTCACTCCTCACTCCTCACTTCCTCACTCCCTCACTTCCTCACTCCTCACTCCCTCACTCCTCACTCCCACACCAACAGGACGTGTTGCAGTACATCATAGAATGTCAAATGTTTAGTGTTGTTTGATGGGCTTCCCCCCATCCAGATGCTGGTGTTCCTGAAGAGCTGTGTGTCCCACATGCACAGCCTGTCCCAGACCCCCCAGCCCTGGCAGCTGCGGCCCCAGACCCCCTCCTCTACCTCCTCCAAGACCCTGGTGCACTCCCCCTCTCTCCTGGAGCTCCTCAAGTCAGGGTGAGTCCCTGCAGGCCTTTGTCAGAGCTATGGACCTATCGCTAAGCCACGCCCACTTTGAAAACTCGGACAAACAAACAACGCTTCACTGACAGTGACTGACTGACCGACGGTGACTGACTGACATTCAATGACTTACAATGGCGGGAGTCGGCACATTTCTGATTTCTGATTTACCACAGCAAGTAATAGACATGTTTTTTTAAAGATGACAAGAATATTTAGTCAAGAAGCTTTTCATCAGATATTAGCGAGTTGTTTGTCCGAGTTTTCTGCCTGTAGTGTAGAGAAAACCCTAATTTTTCGTGTTTTATCCAGATTATGAAAGTGCAGATTGTAAGATTTCAAATGATGTGTCATGAGAAGATATGCTTATTTGAAGGTTGGTACACCTCAAACCAAATACCGGAGAAACTCACTCTGAATCAAAACAGACGCGTTTGCTGCCATCAAGTTGGTAGCTAGCTAGCAGCTAAGCAAGAACATCGCTATGGACATCTAAGTGCATGTTTAGCACATCACAACATGCTGATAGAACATCAACATGCTAAAAACACACAACTATACATAATTAGATGATCACACAGAACCAGTGGCGGCTGGTGCTAAACATTTTGGGTGGGGCACAGGTTATGGGGGCATGCTCCACGGGGAAGAATATCAACTTTAAAATCTGGATTTACAGTCGATTTTAGCATGAGAATATATATAGTACTGTCCAGACAGTTGTCTTGTTTAGCCATTCAACTAGGCATTATTTATTCAAATGGAGAAAGACATGGAACACAATGCAATTGTGATAATAAATGTGTTCTTTGTTACTTCTTTAATTAAATTAAAGTGTACCTTTCTATTATCATACAATATTTCCTTGAACATGTAAACTCTATAATCATACAGTTGTCTTTCTATTAGTTGTCTGTCATACTGAACTGTTTGTTATCATCCTGAACTATCTCTGTTGCTCACCTCACTTCAGTTCTGTCTCTATTGCTCTCCTCTCCTTGTTGTCTGTCTCTCTCCTCTCCTTGTTGTCTGTCTCTCTCCTCTCCTTGTTGTCTGTGTCTCTCCTCTCCTTGTTGTCTGTGTCTCTCCTCTCCTTGTTGTCTGTCTCTCTCCTCTCCTTGTTGTCTGTCTCTCTCCTCTCCTTGTTGTCTGTCTCTCTCCTCTCCTTGTTGTCTGTCTCTCTCCTCTCCTTGTTGTCTGTCTCTCTCCTCTCCTTGTTGTCTGTCTCTCTCCTCTCCTTGTTGTCTGTCTCTCTCCTCTCCTTGTTGTCTGTCTCTCTCCTCTCCTTGTTGTCTGTCTCTCTCCTCTCCTTGTTGTCTGTCTCTCTCCTCTCCCTGTTGTCTGTCTCTCTCCTCTCCTTGTTGTCTATCTCTCTCCTCTCCTTGTTGTCTGTCTCTCTCCTCTCCTTGTTGTCTGTGTCTCTCCTCTCCTTGTTGTCTGTGTCTCTCCTCTCCTTGTTGTCTGTCTCTCTCCTCTCCTTGTTGTCTGTGTCTCTCCTCTCCTTGTTGTCTGTGTCTCTCCTCTCCTTGTTGTCTGTGTCTCTCCTCTCCTTGTTGTCTGTGTCTCTCCTCTCCTTGTTGTCTGTCTCTCTCCTCTCCTTGTTGTCTGTGTCTCTGCTCTCCTTGTTGTCTGTCTCTCTCCTCTCCTTGTTGTCTGTCTCTCTCCTCTCCTTGTTGTCTGTCTCTCTCCTCTCCTTGTTGTCTGTCTCTCTCCTCTCCTTGTTGTCTGTCTCTCTCCTCTCCTTGTTGTCTGTGTCTCTCCTCTCCTTGTTGTCTGTGTCTCTCCTCTCCTTGTTGTCTGTCTCTCTCCTCTCCTTGTTGTCTGTGTCTCTCCTCTCCTTGTTGTCTGTGTCTCTCCTCTCCTTGTTGTCTGTGTCTCTCCTCTCCTTGTTGTCTGTGTCTCTCCTCTCCTTGTTGTCTGTCTCTCCTCTCCTTGTTGTCTGTGTCTCTCCTCTCCTTGTTGTCTGTCTCTCTCCTCTCCTTGTTGTCTGTGTCTCTCCTCTCCTTGTTGTCTGTCTCTCCTCTCCTTGTTGTCTGTCTCTCTCCTCTCCTTGTTGTCTGTCTCTCTCCTCTCCTTGTTGTCTGTCTCTCCTCTCCTTGTTGTTTGTCTCTCTCCTCTCCTTGTTGTCTGTCTCTCTCCTCTCCTTGTTGTCTGTGTCTCTCCTCTCCTTGTTGTCTGTCTCTCCTCTCCTTGTTGTCTGTGTCTCTCCTCTCCTTGTTGTCTGTCTCTCTCCTCTCCTTGTTGTCTGTGTCTCTCCTCTCCTTGTTGTCTGTCTCTCTCCTCTCCTTGTTGTCTGTCTCTCTCCTCTCCTTGTTGTCTGTCTCTCTCCTCTCCTGTTGTCTGTGTCTCTCCTCTCCTTGTTGTCTGTGTCTCTCCTCTCCTTGTTGTCTGTCTCTCTCCTCTCCTTGTTGTCTGTGTCTCTCCTCTCCTTGTTGTCTGTCTCTCTCCTCTCCTTGTTGTCTGTGTCTCTCCTCTCCTTGTTGTCTGTCTCTCTCCTCTCCTTGTTGTCTGTCTCTCTCCTCTCCTTGTTGTCTGTGTCTCTCCTCTCCTTGTTGTCTGTCTCTCTCCTCTCCTTGTTGTCTGTCTCTCCTCTCCTTGTTGTCTGTCTCTCTCCTCTCCTTGTTGTCTGTCTCTCTCCTCTCCTTGTTGTCTGTCTCTCTCCTCTCCTTGTTGTCTGTGTCTCTCCTCTCCTTGTTGTCTGTGTCTCTCCTCTCCTTGTTGTCTGTCTCTCTCCTCTCCTTGTTGTCTGTCTCTCTCCTCTCCTTGTTGTCTGTGTCTCTCCTCTCCTTGTTGTCTGTGTCTCTCCTCTCCTTGTTGTCTGTGTCTCTCCTCTCCTTGTTGTCTGTCTCTCTCTTCTCCTTGTTGTCTGTCTCTCTCCTCTCCTTGTTGTCTGTGTCTCTCCTCTCCTTGTTGTCTGTGTCTCTCCTCTCCTTGTTGTCTGTCTCTTTCCTCTCCTTGTTGTCTGTCTCTCTCCTCTCCTTGTTGTCTGTCTCTCCTCTCCTTGTTGTCTGTCTCTCTCCTCTCCTTGTTGTCTGTGTCTCTCCTCTCCTTGTTGTCTGTCTCTCTCCTCTCCTTGTTGTCTGTGTCTCTCCTCTCCTTGTTGTCTGTGTCTCTCCTCTCCTTGTTGTCTGTGTCTCTCCTCTCCTTGTTGTCTGTCTCTCTCCTCTCCTTGTTGTCTGTCTCTCTCCTCTCCTTGTTGTCTGTGTCTCTCCTCTCCTTGTTGTCTGTCTCTCCTCTCCTTGTTGTCTGTGTCTCTCCTCTCCTTGTTGTCTGTGTCTCTCCTCTCCTTGTTTGTGTCTCTCTCCTCTCCTTGTTGTCTGTGTCTCTCCTCTCCTTGTTGTCTGTCTCTCCTCTCCTTGTTGTCTGTCTCTCTCCTCGTTGTCTGTGTCTCTCCTCTCCTTGTTGTCTGTGTCTCTCCTCTCCTTGTTGTCTGTCTCTCTCCTCTCCTTGTTGTCTGTGTCTCTCCTCTCCTTGTTGTCTGTCTCTCCTCTCCTTGTTGTCTGTGTCTCTCCTCTCCTTGTTGTCTGTCTCTCTCCTCTCCTTGTTGTCTGTGTCTCTCCTCTCCTTGTTGTCTGTGTCTCTCCTCTCCTTGTTGTCTGTCCGAATATCGGTTGTTAAGTCGCGACGTGTTTCCGGGTCCAACGTTGGCTGAGGCGCTCTCTTCGAAATGCCTCAGTAATAATAATAATTAATTACATTTATATAGAGCTTTTCCGAGGCTCAAATACCCTGACAATATGGAGAAAACGGGAAAGTGCTGTGTCCTTTGTTGTATGAATAGATCCGAGTCTAAAAAACGATTGAACTGTCATTCTACCGCTGTAGTACACTGGTATTCTGGTGCGGAGAATTTCTGGTTTAGACCCGGAAATTGCAAAACGTCACGTTTGACGTCAGACTTAACAACCGTATATTCAGGGCATTTTTTTTTTTTTACTACCCCTAGTGGTAGTGGCCCTAGGCTGCAGCCTAGGTAAGCCTATAATCTGCGCATGCTCAGGGCGCATTTTCTTGCGCCCCGACCGAGAAATAGGAGACAGCCAATTGGAGCGCTGCTACAGCTCACGTGTAAGCCAAAAGTATTTGCAGTGCCATAGACTTGCATTCGGCCGGCGTCCCGACTCCCGATGTATTTTCACAGTTAATTTTACACACACACAGATCAAATGTTTATTGTATTGGAGGATTTTTTATGAATGCTGATAGGCGCCGACAGAATATCAGCCGCATTTTGTGAATAAACAATGTTTATTTTTAAAAAACTTTTACAAGTCGCAACTAGGAAGTGAAGGTGGGGGCGGCGCCCTAGCGCCCTCTTTTGGCCAGCCGCCACTGCACAGAACACATCCTAAAAGATACGTTTGTGTACAAGCCATGTATCACTAACCCAGTAGCCTGAAGCAGGACGGGACGCGATACAGTGAATTCGATTCACAAATTATAAGTATTTAGTGATCCTAAAACTGTTGTTTGTTATATCGGCTTTAAACATTATTTTAAAGAAGGTTTTTGGTAATTTACACGACTTAAGAATTGCCGGCAAGCGGACCTTTTCACCAGACGGCGTCACATATGATATGATATATGATATATATACGTATATATATGATATGCAACTCCATTGAATACTGCACATTGTTTTGTATATATTTGGTGTGAACACAGTCCGCTTCCTTCCCAGAGGCTCAGACCTACCTCTGAACAGGAAGATGGACACCAGGTCATCCTGCCACACGGTCCAGTGCTTCGGCTTTGGAAAGGTACAACAACAACAACAACAACAACACATCTGGACAACAACAACAACAACACATCTGCCACGAAAGGCGATTAACTCTGATCCAGGTTTAAATCAGATCCGGGCGCTAATTTAAGCTTGCGGTCGGTTCCATCAATGTGGCTCAAATAATTCGCTGCGAATGGTTGCAAACAATCCTTCTGAGTAATTCTGGTCCCGAGCAGACTTACAGGCTGGTTTAGGTAATGCGTGCGTCAAAAAAATTCTCATAGGCGGAAACTACATCCCGAACGACAGTTCCTCAAGTGTCTTTTAGGAAATATTAGTTCCCACTTCACACGAGATAGATAGTTTGTGTGATAGATAGATAATTTGATATTTTGAAAGTGTGATCGATAGATAGATAAATAAATTAAAAAGTGTAAAAAATAAAATAAAATAGGTATGTCTATCAACTTGCATTGCCGTCATCACAGCGGTGTGGCTGGCGCAGGGGTTAAGGCAGCCAGTGTAAGGCGGTCAACTTGAAATGAGTAGTCACTTACAAGCGAGTTCGTTTAATCTCAACGAGACGTCCTTGATATAACTTCTAAGATAAAATGATTAAATCAAATATTAGGCACCACTACTGAACTGTTCTTTAAGAGAATATTTATTCGAGCACATCAGCAAGCAATAGCATTTCATTCCATGGAAAGGGGTCCTATCTAGTTTCACCTCCGCAGGCCAGTATCAGCTAGTCGTCAATAGGTTAACTGCAGAAGCTTCACCAGACAAGAGCCCAGTTTCGCCTTGATACATAGCAGGGCTTGACGCTTACCTTTTCCCCAGGTAGCACTGTGCTACCATGTTGAAAAATTTAGTAGCACACCAAGAATTTCAGTAGCACAATGAAAATTTTGCAATTTTCGTATGATGACAACAAATTATCATAATCATAACATATCAAAATTATCATAACCGGCTCTTGGCCGTAATACAAATGGACTCACACAATGTAAAGGGGAAGTAAGAATATTAATTTCAGTTGGCCCACGGTTCGGTATGAACCTCGGTTTTTGGGTCACGGTTCACCGTTCATTAAAAAAATAAAAATAATAATGATACTATTTATTTACAAACTGTTACTTTACTTTATTTTGCTTATACTTATGGAACTTTAATATTTAGACACATTCCAGAATATGACTGGTATATTGTATAATATAAATATATATATAAACAAAAGACACTTTCAAATGTAAAAAAAAATACATAAACACTTTCAAATGTGACGTGTTGTGGATTGGAACTACAGATCATAAGCTTTCAAATGATGTGTCATACATTGAAATCCGAAAAAAGATGACGAAGTTAGAGTCATTTGAATGTTAGACATCAGGCACATATAGGGTTAACTGGCTGTCATGAAACCGGAAGCAAACGCTGCTAACAGCTAGCGGCTAACAAAACACAGCGCTACGAACGTCTAAACTGTATTTTAATAACATAACAACATGCTGATAGAACATCAACATGTTAAAAACACATAACTACTATAAGTTCCCTCATTGCTTATACACATAAGATTGACTGCGCATGACAGTAGTTCAGCAGTCTTTTAGTCGCACTGGTGCGATTGAATGTATTTCCAAGTCGCACAGAAATATATTCACTCGCAAATGTCCCTCCTCCCCCTATCTGGTAGTTTTTAATTGTCAGCATTAAATCTGTTGTGGCCTTCAACTCCTTTCGGTGTGTGTGCGAGTGTACTGTGTGTTATCTTCTTCTTCTGGCCCCCGGCCGTTAGTCATGGTGAGAGTGGTTGCACAGTTTGTCGGCAACTGTATCCACCTGTGTGAGCAGCCTAGTCTTGCGCAACGTTAGACACACACACATTCTGTTATGTTTTTAAGAAATCAGTAAGCATTAAGAAATCAGTAAGCATATGCACACAGTTATGTTTTCAGGATGTACAGACATTTTTATACCGTTAATTCTATGTGCGTTCTAAAGCACTAATTGGCCAGTTATTTGATCTTCAAACCCATTCCCTCATGACTAGGTCAGTATGTCCTCCTTACCAGAATAGCTTGTGAAAACATAACTGTTGCCAGGCCCACAGAGTCCCATGACTTGGGATTCGATTAACAAGTTAAAATACAGTATAGAAGAATAGACTTATCATTAATCATTAGTTATGAAAGTATAAAATCAGTACAGGAAAATAGAATATCATAACAGCAGGTGCAAAATGGTCGTTAGCACATAGGTAAAAATAAGTAATTTACAGGCGGTTTGAATCATAATACTTTCTTTTAGTCAGGAGCTTTTCTTCTTCATGTCGCTCAAAAGCAGAACCTCTCTTTTGGCTTTGCGTGACCTTCCCATTTTTCTCAACTGACCTCAGTCACATATTATTTAAATGAGCATATAGTACATGATTTATCACTTCTAGTTATTTTAATACAAATTCCCAACACCAGCTAGAGTTCCGAAGGCTGCGGGTTCGAAACTTGATTTAATTTAATGTTTTTTTTTTTTTTTACATTTAACCGAAGCCTTCATGCAAATCGATTTACAATATATATATATATCTGTCTAAGTGAATCATCTATCCATCAGTAATCATAAGAAAAAATAATCTATGCCAAATCCAGGGTCCAGTTAGAAGAACATAATTTACTAAGAAAGGCTTCAAAGACCATTGTAATCGTGTCAGTTCTTGTAAATTAGCCTGCACCATCATTTTATAGCCTATATACTTTTTTAGATGAGATTTTAGATTAGATTCAGACAACGAAATGCAATAAAAAGTGTGTCTGAAGAGGGATTTGAACCACCGTCTTAAAATTCTGAATAAATACCATGGCAGCAGTTAATACCACTAGGCCATCGTGACGATATGACGGTTTGTAGCCTGCTGCTGATATCACCACAGTAGTAAATATTCATTTATTAAAATATGAACATATAACAATAACTGGGGCTAGTATGACCTACGCATTTAATCGGTCTGCAATTTCTTGCCAAACCATTTCCCTCGCCTTGTTAATTGCTGCAGTATTGCACTATTTTACATCTTATTTGTCGTCTTCATAAAGATCAATAAGTCGGAGTGCTGCGCAAAAAGTGCTGCGCAAAAAGCGTGTAGTATCTTCATTTCAACAGTTTGACTCTTCGGGGCTCTTTATGTCTGCGTGCACGCGCCCATATCGAGGATTTCTAAGCCGGTGTTCTGTGAACACTCATGACACAAGCCTGATCCTCGTTCGAGGAATCACCTGAGGCTTGAATTCCAATCCCGAGTTGCCTGATCGCGGCATTTATTTTTATCGCCGATATACTAATCAACGTTCGTGGAATACCCCCCTGGCCCGTGTCCTGCTTTCTAATACAGCACACACAACTCAACAATACACACAACACACACAACTCAACACAATACACACACAACTCAACACAATGCACACAACACACACAACTCAACACACAACTCACACACAACTCGCAGACATGTATATATATATATATATGATGTCATTGGAAGACAAGGTGACATCGGCCCTGAGAGGGGGGGGGGGGGGCGTATCGTTCCTCTCTTACCAGATTATCAAACAGATTAAAACGATGAATACATCGCAGTTTGGGAATGACAGTATCATCTGTTTGCGTGTGTGTGTGTGTGTTTGTGAGATGAACTGAGTGTGTTTTTGTGTGTGTGTTTGTGTGGCTGGTTCCTAGCTGTGTGTCGACCGGCCCGGCCAGGGTCTGGGTCTGGGTCTGCTGGCCTCCCTGCCTGTGATCAGGGACAGCGAGTTAGGACAGGCCGACGACGAGCCCCTCCTCTTCTTCACCTGCAGCTCCTTCGTCACCATGACCAAGTACGTACCACCGCCCCGGAGCGGAACCCAACACCGGAGGGGGTCACGTCGGGGTCGTGTTTGTCCATTGGCCTCATCAGGGATAACGTTTTATCGTTGTAAAACCGGCGAGAAACCTCCACCTGTCTTTGCCGACATTCACGTGTGATTTCTTGCATCCTATTTCTTGTGTCACACAAGTGTATTCCCTGCTTTCAGCATTGGTCTTTTACTGTGTAGAACAGAGAATCCTTCATTGGTCTTTAGTGTGTAGAACAGAGAATCCTTCATTGGTCTTTATGCGGGGTACACACATAAGGAGTTTTTGGCCGGTTTTGGCACGATTTTCGGATGTCTGAAAACGACAGAAAACGCCCGGTTATCAGATGGATCTTAAGCGGGGTACACACATACGGATTTTCTGCGATTTCAGCGATTTTCGGATGTCTGAAAACAACAGAAAACGCCCGGTTATCAGATGGATCTTAACATTTTCCTATAACAGAATCCTGGGGTGTGAGGTGTGTTAAGAGTCAATCTCTCCCGGCAACCTGCTCGGAAAATGGGCGTGGCCGGCAATCGCAAATGTGAGATGTGTTCAATACTTCCGACCAGAAATCATAGGGTTGCCAGATTGTTTGGTGGAATTAGCGGTTTTAGACTGTGGTTAGGGTGGAAAATGTCATTCCCATCTGGCAACCCTGCTCGCCAATCAAGAAGCGAGCTGACTTCGTCTTAATAATAATAACTTTATTTGTATAGCGCTTTTCCTGCAAACGTTGCGGCTCAAAGTGCTTTAATCATTATATAATCTTAATTTAATTATTTGGTAATTTAAAGGCAATATTAAAAGGATGGGTTCACGCGAGATTTCTGGCTTGGGGAACGAGACTCTAGACTAGAGAGTCTGGAATCTGTCGTTCCCCACGCCCATTTTCCGAGCAGGTTGAGAGTTGATTGACAATTGAAGAGAATTGACTCTTAACACACCTCACACCCCAGGATTTTGTTATAGGAAAATGTTAAGATCCATCTGATAACCGGGCGTTTTCTGTTGTTTTCAGACATCCGAAAATCGCTGAAATCGCAGAAAATCCGTATGTGTGTACCCCGCTCAAGGCTGTTCAATCCAAGATTTTGTTTCTTCATGTGTGGGGTCTGTCTCAGATAAGATTTCGGTTAAGATTTTGAAAATCCTTATGTGTGTACCCCGCTTTAGTGTGTAGAACAGATTATCCTTCATTGGTCTTTAGTGTGTAGAACAGATTATCCTTCATTGGTCTTTAGTGTGTAGAACAGATAATCCTTCATTGGTCTTTATGCGGGGTACACACATAAGGAGTTTTTGGCCGGTTTTGGCACGATTTTTGGATGTCTGAAAACGACAGAAAACGAGAGAAAACGCCCGATTGTCAGATGGATCTTAACATTTTCCTATAACAAAATCCTGTGGTGTGAGGTGTGTTAAGAGTCAATTCTCTTCAATTGTGCAATCAACTCTCAACTCTCAACCTGCTCGGAAAATGGGCGTGGGGAACGACAGATTCCGGACTCTCTAGTCTCGTTCCCCAAGCCAGAAATCTCGCGTGAACCCATCCTTTTAATATTGCCTTTAAATTACAAAATAATTAAATTAAGATTATATAATGCTTAAAGCACTTTGAGCCGCAACGTTTGCAGGAAAAGCGCTATACAAATAAAGTTATTATTATCTAACGTAGTACCCTGACTGATCTGTACGAGACAACCATGTGCGACAGGGCAAATAAAGTGCAGAAAAACGAAAAGAAGAAGTCAGCTCGCTTCTTGATTGGCGAGCAGGGTTGCCAGATGGGAATGACATTTTCCACCCTAACCACAGTCTAAAACCGCTAATTCCACCAAACAATCTGGCAACCCTATGATTTCTGGTCGGAAGTATTGAACGCATTTCACATTTACGATTGCCGGCCACGCCCATTTTTCGAGCAGGTTGCCAGGAGAGTTGATTGCACAATTGAAGAGAAGTGACTCTTAACACACCTCACACCCCAGGATTTTGTTATAGGAAAATGTTAAGATCCATCTGATAACCGGGCGTTTTCTGTTGTTTTCAGACATCCGAAAATCGCTGAAATCGCAGAAATTCCTTATGTGTGTACCCCGCTTTAGTGTGTAGAACAGAATCCTTCATTGGTCTTTAAGCGGGGTACACACATAAGGAATTTCAAAATCTTAACAGAAATCTTATCTGAGACAGACCCCACACATGAAGAAACAAAATCTTGGATTTGAACAGCCTTGATCGTGTTGTGTGTGGTGTGCGCCAATTTCCCCATTTCAGCACCCCACAGACATAAAGATGTTCGTTACGACAGACTCCAAACTCTCTAGTCTCGTTCCCCACGCTTCTTGATTGGCGAGCAGGGTTCCATCACTGTGAATATGGTGCTCCTTAAAATTACTTTAAAAATGCTTTTATTGAAATAAAACCTATGCTGATTCTGTTCAATCCTTTACTCCCTTTGAGTTTGCGGGATCCGTTTTAAGTAGAATACACACAAAAAATAAAAAAGGAAGAAGCGGGGGGAGGAGGGGTGGGGGCGCTCTCTGATTGGTGCATCTGGGTTGCCAGATGGGAATGACATTTTCCACCCTAACCACAGTCTAAAACCGCTAATTTCACCAAACAATCTGGCAACCCTATGGTTTCTGGTCGGAAGTATTGAACGCATTTCACATTTACGATTGCCGGCCACGCCCATTTTCCGAGCAGGTTGCCGGGAGAGTTGATTGCACAATTGAAGAGAAGTGACTCTTAACACACCTCACACCCCAGGATTTTGATATAGGAAAATGTTAAGATCCATCTGATAACCGGGCGTTTTCTGTCGTTTTCAGACATCCGAAAATCGGGCCAAAACCGGCCAAAAACTCCTTATGTGTGTACCCCGCATAAGTGTGTAGAACAGAGAATCCTTCATTGGTCTTTAGTGTGTAGAACAGAGAATCCTTCATTGGTCTTTTAAGCGGTTTTCGGATGGCTGAAAACGACAGAAAACGCCAGATTATCAGATGGCTCTTAACATTTTCCTATAACAAAATCCTGTGGTGTGAGGTGTGTTAAGAGTCAATCTCTCCCGACAACCTGCTTGGAAAATGGGCGAGGCCGGCAATCGTAAATGTCAAATGTGTTCAATACTTACGACCAGAAATCATAGGGTTGCCAGATTGTTTGGTGGAATTAGCGGTTTTAGACTGTGGTTAGGGTGGAAAATGTCATTTCCATCTGGCAACCCTGCTCGCGAGTCCAACTATAACGTGGATGGAATGTAGCCAATCAAGAAGCGAGCTGACTTCTTCTTTTCGTTATTCGGCACTTTATTTACCCTGTCGCACATGGTTGTCTCGTACAGGTCAGTCAGGGTACTACGTTAGATAATAATAATAATAATAATAACTTTATTTGTATAGCGCTTTTCCTGCAAACGTTGCGGCTCAAAGTGCTTTAATCATTATATAATCTTAATTTAATTATTTTGTAATTTAAAGGCAATATTAAAAGGATGGGTTCACGCGAGATTTCTGGCTTGGGGAACGAGACTCTAGCGAGTCTGGAGTCTGTCGTAACGAAAATCTTTATGTCTGTAGGGTGCTGAAATGGGGAAATCGGCGCACACCACACACAATACTATCAAGGCTGTTCAATCCAAGATTTTGTTTCTTCATGTGTGGGGTCTGTCTCAGATAAGATTTCGGTTAAGATTTTGAAAATCCTTATGTGTGTACCCCGCTTTACTGTGTAGAACAGATTATCCTTCATTGGTCTTTAGTGTGTAGAACAGATTATCCTTCATTGGTCTTTAGTGTGTAGAACAGATTATCCTTCATTGGTCTTTAGTGTGTAGAACAGATAATCCTTCATTGGTCTTTAGTGTGTAGAACAGATTATCCTTCATTGGTCTTTAGTGTGTAGAACAGATTATCCTTCATTGGTCTTTAGTGTGTAGAACAGAGAATCCTTCATTGGTCTTTAGTGTGTAGAACAGAGAATCCTTCATTGGTCTTTAAGCGGGGTACACACATAAGGATTTTCAAAATCTTAACCGAAATCTTATCTGAGACAGACCCCACACATGAAGAAACAAAATCTTGGATTGAACAGCCTTGAGCGGGGTACACACATACGGATTTTCTGCGATTTCAGCGATTTTCGGATGTCTGAAAACGCCCGGTTATCAGATGGATCTTAACATTTTCCTATAACAAAATCCTGGGGTGTGAGGTGTGTTAAGAGTCAATTCTCTTCAATTGTCAATCAACTCTCAACCTGCTCGGAAAATGGGCGTGGGGAACGACAGATTCCAGACTCTCTAGTCTAGAGTCTCGTTCCCCAAGCCAGAAATCTCGCGTGAACCCATCCTTTTAATATTGCCTTTAAATGACCAAATAATTAAATTAAGATTATATAATGATTAAAGCACTTTGAGCCGCAACGTTTGCAGGAAAAGCGCTATACAAATAAAGTTATTATTATTAAGACGAAGTCAGCTCGCTTCTTGATTGGCGAGCAGGGTTGCCAGATGGGAATGACATTTTCCACCCTAACCACAGTCTAAAACCGCTAATTCCACCAAACAATCTGGCAACCCTATGATTTCTGGTCGGAAGTATTGAACACATTTCACATTTGCGATTGCCGGCCACGCCCATTTCCCGAGCAGGTTGCCGGGAGAGATTGACTCTTAACACACCTCACACCCCAGGATTCTGTTATAGGAAAATGTTAAGATCCATCTGATAACCGGGCGTTTTCTGTTGTTTTCAGACATCCGAAAATCGCTGAAATCGCAGAAAATCCATATGTGTGTACCCCGCTTAAGATCCATCTGATAACCGGGCGTTTTCTGTCGTTTTCAGACATCCGAAAATCGTGCCAAAACCGGCCAAAAACTCCTTATGTGTGTACCCCGCATAAGTGTGTAGAACAGAGACTCCTTCATTGGTCTTTAGTGTGTAGAACAGATAATCCTTCATTTCTTCATCTTGTGAACTAAACTGCGGTGATGTTTCAGTTACAGCTGGAAGGGCTGCAGGGTCACTGTGAAGGAGCTGCAGCCCCTGTCCTCCACACCAGGGGGCAGCAGAGAGACCTACCTGGACCTGCTGCTCATCGAGCAGGAATACTGCAGGTGAGGAGAGACACATCCTATCGTTGGTTCAGAAAAAACACCTACAGTATATGACTAGGGTTGGGTACCGAAAATCGGTGCCGGTAGGTACCGGTTACTTTACATTCGGTATTTACCGTACCGAATTGCAAAGGAGATTTCGGTACCTCATTTCGGTACTTTTCTATTTTTTTTCCCCCTGGTGTCCGGTGTCATGCAACAGTCAACCACACGTGACTGAGTCGTGACGTGACATCGCCTGTTAAATTTCCAATCAGTGCGTGTCGTGGTAGTGAGCTGAGCAGTTGTGTTACGAGTTAAGAAGAGTGAGTTTATAGTAAGTGTAGTAATATAGTTAGTGAATTTATACTAAATTATTATATTATCTGAATTTTATTATTATTATTATTATTATTATTAGTATCATCATCATAATCATATTATCGAATTTCGCTAGCTAGCCTAGCTACGAGGTCACCGAGAATGCCGAAGCCCCTAATGAGGCGTTCTAAAGTGTGGCTGCATTTCACCCGACTCGACGAAAACAACGCGAAGTGCTCAAAATGCTTAAAATCATTCGCGTGTAAAGCAGGGAACACATCTAACTTGATGAAACACCTGGCAACGCACGGGATAAAGTCATAGTAGACCGTGGAACTTTCCGAACTGTGTCGGCAGCGTAGATGGAAAACACGTGAACATCAAGGCACCGCCGCACGCCGGCAGCGACTACTTCAACTACAAGGGTACCCACTCCATTGTCCTGATGGCTCCCTGCGACGCCAGATATCGGTTTACCATGGTGGATGTCGGGGGATACGGACGGGAAAGTGACGGAGGCATCTTCAGGGAGAGCAGATTCGGTTCTATGCTACTAGTCATAGACTAGTCATAGTCAAGAGAGGTGTCGTATTTTGCCAGAGAAGGCAAATATGCTGATCTTTTTGCAAAATAATTGCTGAGGTGGGAGTTTTATTTTTATTTATTTTTATTTGAGTGTATATTTAACTGTAATATTATATATATGTATATTGTGCCTCAGTCAACTGGAGTTTTATTTTCATTTATTTTAATTTGAGTGTATATTTAACTAATATATATTGTGCCTCAGCAATAAAAAAGTGAAAAGCTGTTTAATGTTGTCGACCGTGTTATTAGTATATATATATGTCATTTAAAAAAATCAAAAGTACCGAATTAAGTACCGTTTTGGTACCGGTACCGTTTTTAAAGTATCGGTTAGGTACCGGTACCGGATAAAACCCAAACGATACCCAACCCTATATATGACCCAACAATGTAAACCAATAGGAGATTGTTTTAAGCCCTGTTGTGGTAGGCCACACCCCCTCTCAGTTGTGTGATTACAGGGCTCTCCGTAGCAGTCGTCCAAATGATAGTGTTGTTACCCGAAAGCTCGCCTGCCGTCGGACTGCTGTTCAGGCTGTCTAGAGACGTGGGGCCTTCCTTCTCCAGTAGCTGCCTCTGTGGCCTGGTTCAGAGCCTCTGTGGCCTGGTTCAGAGCCTCTCTGGCCTGGTTCAGAGCCTCTGTGGCCTGGTTCAGAGCCTCTCTGGCCTGGTTCAAAGCCTCTGTGGCCTGGTTCAGAGTAGCTGCCTCTGTGGCTGGTTCAGAGCCTCTGTGGCCTGGTTCAGAGCCTCTCTGGCCTGGTTCAGAGCCTCTCTGGCCTGGTTCAGAGCCTCTCTGGCCTGGTTCAGAGCGTGCCCTCCGAGGGATAAATACGACTCGGTGGGACGGCCAAGGTCGTTGGATGAATTAGTCGTAGGGTGTTTATTTTAAAGCTGTCGGTTGATTCACTGTCATGTAATCATGTGTTGGTTGGATAATAACTGCTGTATGAGGAATGGGGATGGTTGTCTAACCGTTGACTGAAGGTCTGTCGGTAACACGTTGGGTGGATCACATATAAAAAACATGACAATGATAGTGATAGGTACAATATGGCAAGTACGGTAAGTACAGGGTTCCCACGGGTCCTTGAAATCCCTGAAAGTTTGTGAATTTGAGAAAAATAAATCAAGGTCTTAAAGTTTTTGAAAATAGACCTGGGTCATTGAAAGTGCTTGAATTCCTCTCTCTCTCTCTCTCTCTCTCTAAAAATAATATATATATATATTTTTTTTTTTAAACGTTACACGTATTTCACAATATATTGTTTTGCTGTGCTGTGGTAGAGAAGGCAAGAGACCATCTAGTGTTCAAGCCTCTTCATTCAAAAGCCTCTCTTTTTAATTGTTGTCTGTGAGCGGATAGTTCCCATTATATAAATTCTTATCTAGATCTGTCTCACACTATGCCGTGTTGGCTCCTGGAATTTGAGGGAATTGAGTCTTGAAAGTCCTTGAAAGGTGCTTGAATTTGATGTTTCAGAAGGTGTGGGAACCCTTTAAGTATTATGTCTAGACTGGTATATACAGTTGTGAGGTATGTACAGTTACAGTATGTACAGATGTATAAATAGAGTGTAATAAACGTGGTGTGTGTGTGTGTGTGTGTGTGTGTGTAGTCGTCTCTTCCACCCCCACCTGCTGCAGCTGATGGCGGTGAGCATGGGGAGTGACCTGCGGAGGGTGAGGCTGGTGTTTGAGAGGGTGCACGTGGGCTCGCTGTTCAACCTGCTCCACCACAAGGTGACACCTCCCCTCACACACACACACACACACACACACACACACACCCACACACACACACACACTTCACACACACACACACACACACACAGACACACACCTCACACACACACACACACACACACACACCTCACACACACACATACACTCACTCACACACACACACACACCTCTCTGTGTCTGACCATGCTAAGGGCCTGGTCAGCCACCTTCTGGTTAGATATTCACACTTCCTAGGATGCTCCATGGTAGATACACACTTCCTAGGATGCTCCATGGTAGATACACACTTCCTAGGATAGTCCATGGGTCCATGGAACCTGAGAAATGGAAACCATATGACCAGTCACCACATTAACATCATCCCCCCCTCCCCTAGCGTGCAGAGTTCCCCGTCCTGCGTGTCGAGGCCCTGCTCTCTGTGGTGCTGCAGGTGTGTGAGGGCCTGCTCTACCTGCACGGGAGGGCCCTGGTGATGCGCTCCCTCTCCTCCCACAGCGTGCTGCTCACACACCCCGGCGTGGCCAAGCTCTCCGGACTCAGCTTCATGGTGCCAAGGTAGGGAGCCCCCCGCCATCCCCACCCCCCACTATCCCCACTCCCCCAAAAAACTCCTAGACCAAACTCAACCTGCCGGAACATTCCATAACAATCGACTATTATAAGAATATGTGGCTAATCTAGCGCGTTACTCGACATCAGAGGGGATCAGAAAGATGACCAGGAGACGACCAGGATGAAGGTTTTGAAGCCGGCTTAAGTTTGAAGTTTACTTAGTAGAGACTTTTGTCACGAATACTCGGTGTATGACTCGCACTTGAACGGTGTTGTTGTATTATTGTCTTGTGTGCTGCTGCTGCTTCCACAGCGAGGGCAGCCGCCCCCACCCCCCGGCCCACCTGCCCCTCCCCCCGGGCCTCTACCGCTGGGCCGCTCCGGAGGCGGTCAGGCGGCGGCCCTGCACGGGGAAGGCCGACCTCTACAGCCTGTGTGCTGTCATCCAGGAGCTCTACACAGGTACCCTTCTGTCCCAGGTCCACCCCCCCCCCCCCCCCCAGAGGCCTTGTTGGGGGGGTGGGGGGGGTGAGTAGTGGTGTTTTTGATTGACAGGTGGTAGGTTGCGCTAAATCCAGGATCCGGGTCTATTCAGGAAAAATTTGGGGGCTCGAACCCCGGACGTCCAGGCCTAACGACGTCACTGCCCAGCACTAAAGGAGCGACAGGCTTCTTGTGGCCTGGGGTGGTCCAGTGGTCTAGCACCACAGCCTGGGGTTGTCCAGTGGTCTAGCACCACGGCCTGGGGTGATCCAGTGGTCTAGCACCACGGCCTGGGGTGGTCCAGTGGTCTAGCACCACGGCCTGGGGTGCACACGTATGCCCATGTCGGTATGCGTGGACTCCGGCCCATGCCCTGCTCACATACCCTCTCCTAACTCTTCTGTCTCGATCCAATAAACTCCACTAAATGTACTCTATATGAGTGTGTGGAATTAGTGTTGTTCCGATACAATTTTTTGATCCCGATACCGATACCGATACCTGACCGTGCAGTACTTGCCGATACCGAGTACCGATCCGATACCACGGCGTTTGAAAAAACAAAGCAAAAAAACATGTTTTTTGAGCCGCATACTAACCTCGATGTAAAATTATTGCTAACACTTAGTCTGGCACTGCTCAAAACCTTTGTAAAACTCGTAGGGCCGGTTTCAGAGACAAGGCTTAAGCCTAGTCCTGGACTAAATCACACTTTCAATGTAAAATCTCCATTGAAGATGTTTTTTAGTCTAGGATTAGGCTTAAGCCTTGTCTGTGAAACCGGCCCGTAAAGTTTTTGTAAAACTTAAGTTAAAAATAAAATAAAATAAAACTTACGTTTTTGTAAAGTACTCGCCGATACCGATACCAGCATTTTTGTGCGTAGCGGTGGCCATGCCGATACTAGTATCGGTATCGGAACAACACTATGTGGAATCATCTCTAACACCAGTCTAGTGGGTCAGTGAATACGTCAAGGGAAGAGGTGGGGGGATGCGTACTATGTGAACAGGAGGGGTTCCCAGCTACAACATAAGGTAGCCTGTACCTTTTGCTTTGTGTCTTTGTGTCCTGTATTATATTGCATTTCGTATTATTGTACACAGCATTTTTGCACTATGCCACTGTAGTACCATGACTTTATGACTGTAGGATGACGTATTTGACTTATTTACGTAACGTAATAAAAGCGGTTGTGATTGTGCTTCCCAGACGCGGTGCCGTGGGGCGGGGCGGAGCCTGGCTGGGTCAGGCAGGAGGTGGACTCTGGCCGGGCCCTGCCCCCGGACCCCCGGGTGCCCCCGCCGTACTACCCTCTGGTCCAGGTGGGGCTGCACCCCCGCGCCCAGGGCCGCACACACAGCCTGCAGGACATACGCCTCACACTGCGCTGTGACATCAAGGTGACACATGCACACCGCCAACCACTAACACACTCACATACACACACACACACACACACACACACACACACACACACACATATACATGTACACACACACACACACACACACACACACACACACACACATACACACACACACGCATACACATACACACACGCATATACACATACACACACACATATACACTTACACACACACACACACACACACACATACATACACACACACACACATATACACATACACACACACACATTTTAAATGCTTTATTTATGTCCACATACATGTACAATTCTAAAGGACATAAATACTAACAGTGCATTTTGATATCATGGAAACAATCTGTTACAGTAATGCTGAGCCAACAACCAGTTCTGCCACACACAGGATGTTATTCACACCAGATGATACCAGTGGGTTGACAGATACAGTATCAATACTGTAAAACAGACAGTATCCAGCTTATGGGTACAGGAAGCACCGCCTTCTCCATATTGAGCGGCTACCAATAACAGCGGATACTGAGCATTATTTTGCTAACTGTTTGGCCCTTCTCTTAGGTAGACCAGCCATTTGAAGGCCTCTAACAACAGACTTATGAATATGGCCCAGGCTGCCAAATATGAAAACTAAAAGTTGACATCTGTAGCCCAGTTGTGATATGGCCTGCTCCAGCTGTTGGTATTTTAAGATTTTGGTTAAAAAGGCTTCCTCTAGGCTATGGTCAAAGGTGTAGCCAACTTCTAGAATAAGCACCTCTCTGTGATTTTCGTTGACAATTACAACATCAGGGGTGTTTGCTGAAATATTAGAGAACACTCCTAATGACTCTTCGTCACTACACAAACCGAACATGCTGGGCTTTACAGTGGAGTGCTTGTACAGCGTTGCGGCAGGCCTGAATATGGAAATGACACCCTCTGAAATCAGATCCACAATTCAATCATACCTACATATGTAGAGCCCTTTATAAGCATGACAACCATTTAAGATGTGGGGCATGGTTTCAGTTATCTGCTGGTGACTGTGATGTATGCAGTGTGGGCTATGACTGTCAGGAAGCCAGATGGAGAGGTTAAGCTTCGTTGGTAAAACCTGCAGCCTAGCTTTTAAAGTGAAGGTGACAATACACTCGTCAAGAGTTACACTTTTGAACACTGCGTGAGAGACAGAGTGATCAGCAGCAGGGAGACATGCTAGCTTCCCTTGCAATTTCAGTTCAGTCCAGTGCTGTCGTTGTCTTTGTCGTAGCGCCATCATGAGGTGTCCCCGGGTATTGACTGGTGGGAGAAGATGATCTGTCCCACAGATGTTAATGGTTGCCCTCACTGAGATGCTGGGGTCAGTGATGATCTCCTCAGAGACAGCCACCGCCACTGAGTTCGACCCCACCCACTCCAGGGCCACGTTGTTCCAGCCGCAGAGATCGTTGAGGTCAGGCCAGTCAGACCACACTCCGAATCCTGGGGAGTGAGTGTCCAACTTTCCACTGGCTTTCCTTTTAAATCCCAGGAAACTCGTCTCTGATGGACGCGCCAAGGGGACCTTGCATCTCCGTAAGTCCAAGAACAGTGAGGCTCTAGCCATCTCCCTCACACACTGGTCGTCACTGTTCAGCATGTTCAGGAGATGGCTGAGTCTGGTGGCAAAATAAGTCCACTCAAAGTTAGGAACTCCGAGTCCGCCCTCCTGTTTGCTGTGGAATATGATGTCACGTGTGGTATGAGTGTTCAGTCCAGTCCATTTTCTAAACAAAAGTACGGTTACTTATCGTTCATTTCATGTAGAGACTTACGTGGAATGTGTACATTAGAAAACAGATGCTGAACCTTGACCAGGGCTATTTGTCTGACTGCTTCTAGTTTCATGATGAGTGGCAGGGGTGATGCATCTATCAAATCAAGCCTGGTGGAGTACAGGGTTAGGGGAAATTATATTTGGGGGAGCACAGTTACAAAGCCACTTTAACCAGTGATTTATGGCGAGTACAACATTGACTGCACTCCATGGACGGCCTGTCTTGATACCAATTTGAAGAGGTATTGGATCTGTGAGCTGTTTACCACAGATTACCTGAATGAATGAACCGGAGTACACATCTTTAACAATGTCATAAAAAGCCTTGGGTAGATGTATGTCTTTCAGAGCTCTTAACATGACATTATGTGCTAAAGTGCCGAATGCATCACGAAAATCAAGAAACTCAGTATAAAATTGACTTGACTCATGCTTCAAATCATGAATTCCTGTCTTGAGACAAAACACATGCTCATTCATGCCCTGCCGGTTAACATAGGCCTTCTGCTTAGAAGATAAGATGTTTTCATCAACAAGCCATGGTAAAACCCGTGCAAGAATGCATTTCATGAACACCTTATAAATGGTAGGAAGGAGTGAAATGTCTCTCCAGGTTGATGGATTGTCTGGGATATTGTCCTTTTTGGGTATTCTATGAACAAGAGCACCTTTCCATGAATCGGGCACTCTTTTATTTTCCAAACAGGTATTAAAGATAGATGTTAATACATCAGGCTGCGTAGCTTTGAGAGACTCGTAAGAGACATCATCCATGCCACTGGATTTATTGTTGGGGAGATTGCGCAGCATAGTCATAGTCACCTCAGCGTGCGTAAAATGCGCAGTGTCTGGGAGACAGGTCGGCTCCGTGTTGGGTACAGTACTGTGCCATGGTGGTGGTGGAAGTGCGTTGTCAATTGGCTTTTCTCCCCGACACTTTCGCTGATAGTATAAATGCACTTGCTCGCAATTACTGGGGCACGGAGGAGGGGCGGGGAATTCACTGTTGTTAAGAATAATCTGAATGGCCTTAGCTCGCTTACACTGCCAGAGATAGGAAAGTTTGTTTCGGCTCACCTTCCTCGTCCATTGGTCGCCTCCCACCGGTGTTAATGACGGCTGCAGTGTCTCTCGGAGGAACCGCAATTGCGATTCGATCCAGGGGTTTAACAGCGCCGGTGTTAATGCGTCAGGGAGTAGTTCTTTCAGCGGAAACTTTTTCAGAACTCAAGCGACATATTTCAGGAGGGGGAAGCCGAGCGGGTGTCCACAGTGGTTCTCAGGTGTAAATACGCCGTTCCTGAAGAATATTCCATTCAAGAGGGAAATGAGACGGAGCCAGCTTCTCGGAACTCCCGATGAAACGTAGGTGTCAGCATGGCGGCTCCGGTTTGCCAAACTGCTCCGGTAAGCTCTCTCCTGGACTTGAAAGTCTGACCACTGTTGCTCGTTCAGGGGCTGCACCCAGTCAGAAAAGTCCTCTCGAGTCTCCCTGCCCAACAGGTGTTCTGGGGTTGGGTCGTAGGGACGCCATTGCTGGCGGTAGACTCTTCCACTTTGGAGTGCTTGTTTGAAGGCAACTTTGATTGTTGAAACCAGACACATTGTCCAAACTAATCGCCACAATATCATTCTGCACATTACTGCATTTACGGCGGCAGTTACGACGGGTGTGCGCTTAGATGTTTAGAATGGTGCACACACACATACACATACACACACATACACACACACACATATACACATACACACACACATATACACATACACACACATATACACACATACACACACACACGTACACACACACACACACAACCACAATACTTGACTTTGAATACACAATCGGTTTGTGTGCGTGTGTCTGTGCGTGGTGTGTGTGCATGTGTCCGTGCGTGGTGTGTGTGCGTGTGTGTTGTAGGAGCTGTCCCAGGGGGTGAGGAGGAGCAGGGGGGTATACCCAGACACAGGCGGAGGTCTGAGGGCTGCAGGCTGGAGTACAGAGGCCCCCCCTGGAGACACCAGTGGTGAGACACACACCCCCCCCAGTCCACAAATAATGGATTCTTTGTGTTTTTCTCCGAAGGCAACTACTACACAATTACACTTAGGGCACCCAAATGGCCAGCAACAGCCCTGACACACACACACACACACACACACATATACACACACACACACACACATATACACACACACACACATATACACACACACACCACTGTTACACACTAAGCTTTATCTGGGCCTCCCAAAAACACCCAATGCTACATTTCTAGCATTTTCCCCCCCATGGTAGAAAGTAGCCCTTTAACCCATTAAGGCCTAAAACGAGAATTAGAATAACCCCCTAAAACCTGACGTTTTTCTGGAAATTCAACAAAAGTGTCAACGCCTACTAAAAAAAATATTTCTCAGCCTCTGTAGCAGATAGAAACGAAATTCAAAAAGTGTATTATTTATTAAGGAGTCCAAACCTTCATTAAAAATAATTTTTAATAAAAAATTTAATAAAAAATAAATAGAAATAAAGTGTGGCAGTGCAGTCACAGAGGGCAGTCCCCTCACATAATCCATGTCAGCTGCCTGGTTGTCCTGGAGGTGTAGATACCTGAAAATCCAGATATAGATTCATGTAAGTTACCTTGGATGAAAGCAATATAACACATACACCATTGGAAGAAATATAAATAGTTCTCATTAGCCTACTATAATAATAATAAAAAATAATAATAAATGTTATTTATATTGCACTTTTCAGGGTACTCAAAGACACCTAAAGTAATAGGAGACATAAACATAGTCATTTCTTATTATACTATCATCACAATCAATTAGTATTATTATTGTTATTACCCCCAGAGACAAATCCGTTGGGAAATTGGTCTTGAAGAGATCTTTCTTCTGTTACCAGTAGTCTCTCCGAACTGACAGTATAAGAATCCCCATACTGATGCACAGGCCAATAAAAGTCTTCATCTCCGTCAGACTAACGTCAGCCCACTTTGCTCTGGATGGAGTGGTTCTGGTCTGGGCACTATGAAGGTTTGTCTCGATGACGAGTCAGAGTTCCTCTGTAAAATTATTTTCAAATACCTGCATCGGTGTTGCGTCTGCAGGTATATTGATTTTCACCCCGGGGTGCAGTTGAAACGCCTCCTAGGATTACGGTGCTAGTTGTCCGTCTTCCATTCCGTGACAAAGCCTTCTAAATCATCCGAATCAGTTATAACATTGTCATAATAATAATAATAATAGTAATACATTTGATTTGTATAGCGCTTTTCCTGCAAACGTTGCAGCTCATCGTCAATATCACTCCCTTCAGAACTAACTTCAGAAACTTCTCCGCTGTTGCCAAGTGTATCCCCCCAAAAATAAAAAATAAAACAGGACGTCTGTAGATACTCCCACGTGTATATGTTGATGCATTTCATTGGCCAAGAGACCAGAAGAATGTGGAAAAAATACAAATACTACAAAATGACGTATCCGCTTTCCCGGCTTGAAAGGTAGAACAGCGCAACAGCGCCCCCGGTTTAAATGGGTTAAGCTACATTGGGGGGGGGGGGGGGGGGGGGGTTGTATGTGTCCCTCCCGTCCCCTGTAACTCTCCTCCTCTCTCCTCACTCCTCCTCTCTCCTCACTCCTTTCTCCTCACTCCTCCTCTCTCCTCACTCCTCTCTCCTCACTCCTCACTCCTCCTCTCTCCTCACTCCTCCGGTCTCAAACCAGGCGTCCAACCCTCCGCGCCTCCGGACCAAGAGGAGGAGGGTCCTTCAGGCATGGCGGCAGACACCACAGTGGACCGGGAGATCCACCACCAGCTCAGCCAGCTGGACCGACTCCTGGCTGTAGAGACGGAGGAGGAGGGAGAGGAGGAGGGAGAGAGAGAGGAAGGGAACAGCGGAGGGGAAGAGGAGGGGGTGACCACAGACTCCAGCTCCTCCTCCCTCCCCCTCCACAGAGACATCTCTTTCAGGCACATCCTGCCCCTGGACGACTGGCGCCTGCGCCCCCCCACCCCCTTCCACACCCCCCCCGAGAGCGCCCTGGAGGAGGAGGAGGAGGAGGAGGAGGAGGAGGAGGAGGAAGAAGAGTGGAGGATAAAGGAGAGGAGGAGTGCAGCCCGTGTCTCGGAGCACATCAGCTCCATCGTGCTCAACCTCAAGGTCTCCCAGGTGCTGCTGCAGCAGTCCCGGAGCGACCTGGTCGCCGTGGAAACCAGGAGGCGGGGCGAACGGGGAGGCGGGGCGGACGAGGTGGACGCTGCCGTTCTCCTCTCCTCCTCCTCCTCATTCTCCTCATCCTCTGCCTTCTCGGGGTCGGCCCGCAGCAGCCGCGCGGTGGGGCCTCCCTCCTCGCAGTACCGCCTCCTGCATCGCGGCGTCCACCTCTCGGCCAGGAGGGTGGAGGCTCAGCTGCTGAAGGGAGGGGAGGCGGGGCCGCTGAGCGCCCGGGAGCTGGCCGCGTGGCAGAGGGAGTACCCGGCCCGGGAGGGGGGGTACCCCGGCCTGGAGAGGCCTTCAGAGGAGGAGGAGGAGACGAGCCACTACATCTCAGCTCAGGAGGACAGCTTTGTCAACACGCACCCCAGGAACAAGCAGCAGGTAGCACACACGCACGCACACACACACACACACACACACACACACACAGAAGCACTCTGGGGCGTCCTCCTCCTCCTGTATTGGTAAGACAGTAATAGCAATGGGCTAATTGTTTTATTGTTGATAACCTTCTCACAGAGCTGCTAGTATGGGACGTACCGCGCACAAAAGCCGTCGGTGCAACTAACACCGGTTAGTTATTTTTTTATAGCCTACCGTTAAACCGTCCCCTAATCTAATCCCGGTTTTCGGTTTTACCGCGGGTAAACACTCTTAAGGCGTTTAGTTGTGCAGATTATTTTTTTATATGACGGTATTGACAGTATTGGTATTGACACTTTTGCTATTTTCAAATACGCCAGTTTACAGTATTTCCGTAATACCGCCCAACCCTACGTGACACGTCTTTTTTGACAGGTTATTTATTTGACAAATTACATTGTTTACAAAAAGTTCTGTCATCACTTTCATAGCATCTTCAACCACACAGACAGTGGTGCTGGACAAACACTCAAACACTAAAGGTGTTTATTATATAGCAATTTAGGACAGTTTTATGACGGTATTGACAAATACCGTTGCTAGTTTCAACCCTAGTGTGTCATCACCAGCGCGTGTCACCAGTGTGATGACATGAGAAAATACAGAAATGGAAACCGCAGCAACTCTGACAACAGAACAACCTCATCCTTTTTTAGGTTGTTGTTGTTGTTGTTGTTGTTGTTGTTGAGGTGTTCCCTGGTGTTGAGGTGTTGAGTGTTCAGAGTGAGAACCATGGCTGTGTTCTCCCCCGTGTCAGGCAGGCAGAGGCAGACCCGGAGGAGTGACAGAGAGAGAGACGCGGCAGCAGCGGGGAGCAGACACACAGACAGAGCACCACCACAGAGAGGGACAGACTGACAGGTGACAGCAGACCGCCCGCCCACCCGGAGGGGAGGCTGGGCGGTGGAGTTAGAAGTCGGAGGACGGAGGGCTCAACGGACTGTATTGGAATGCATAGAATGAAATGAGGAATGTTGTGGCGTGTGTGGCCGTGTGTGTACCGCTCATCATGCCATTCCATGTCTTCACAATGAACCCGTCCTCTGTTTTCTACCTCCACTGACCTCCCCTGATACTGGATACGAGAGCAGGGCAGGACAAGTCCTCCAATGGAACGAGAAAGGCCTTGTAGGACCACATCAACACCACTGTGACTGCAACAGTCTACCAGTCTGTCAGGAGGTTCTATGTACTGTAGGGTTTCTACCAGTCTGTCAGGAGGTTCTATGTACTGTAGGGTTTCTACCAGTCTGTCAGGAGGTTCCAGTAGGTTCTATGTACTGTAGGGTTTCTACCAGTCTGTCAGGAGGTTCTATGTACTGTAGGGTTTCTACCAGTCTGTCAGTAGGTTCTATGTACTGTAGGGTTTCTACCAGTCTGTCAGTAGGTTCCAGTAGGTTCTATGTACTGTAGGGTTTCTTCAGCAGGTCTCAGAGCAGGTTGTCTTGTGGGTCACGTCTTACCACCATCTCCAGCCATTCTGTGTCACCATCACAGAGACATTTGGGAGTGTCGCTGTGCGTTTGACCGTCACCCTTGGTGTGTGTGTGTGTGTGTGTGTGCGTGTGCGTGTGCGTGTGCGTAGGGGTGCAACGGTTCTCGGTTTTTTTACGGACGGTACGGTTTGCGTTCCACGGCTCAATTCACTAGTGAACCGTGACGGTTTTCGGTTTATGCTGCGATTTGGCCGCGTTCGTAAATTAGCTCTGAGAGCGCCGGAGCGTCCACGTGAATGCATCGAACGGGAGCAGGAAAGCCAGTCAGGTAGCGTCAGTGAGCAGACAGCAGTCTCTCTCTGATGCGTTCGGACAGACGTACACTACCACTTCAGAGAAACACAAAAAAATAACCAATGCAGTGGGGATGTTCATTGCAAAGGATTTGCAGCCCTTTTCGGTGGTTGGAGATTTGGGTTTTCGAAATCTGATAAAAACTCTCGAGCCCCGTTACAGTGTCCTCTCCCGTACATCATTCAGCACCAAAATAATCCCCGGTATTTACCAAACAACGCGCAGAGGCATTGAAGACGATTTGGCAAAAACACAGAGCTTTGCACTGACTACGGATGGTTGGACCTCCCGGGCAACGGAGAGTTACCTCACTGTCACGGTCCACTACATGTCACCGGATTGGGAGATGAAGAGCGCAGTACTGCAAACTCGTCCACTAAACGAAAGCCATACCAGTGCGCACCTGGCAGAGGAACTAACAAATGCAGTGACTGAGTGGAAATTGGAGAGGCGAAACATAACAATTCCCGTTACAACAGACAACGCAGCAAATATCGTAAATGCGATCCATGAAGCTGGTGGACTGGGGCCACAGATCGGCTGCTTTGCGCACGTCGTAAATCTCGCCGCCAAGAAGGCAGTGGCAATAACCCCGGTGTCCCGCCTCCTGGGTAAGATCAGACATGCAGTCACTTTCTTCCACAAAAGCACCACAGCCCACCATATTCTGACAATTAAACAAGATATGTTAGACTTAGTGTTACTTTTGTAGTGTGAATTTGTTTTCCTCCTGTTTGTATACGGGCTACCAGCTGTCAAGGCTAAAGTGCACTTTTACTTTCGAAAGTGTTTATTTTTGGGGGGACATTTGAAAGTATTTTTTGTTTATATACAATTATATATACATTATATAAACATTATATACATTACATATACATGTGTATGTGTATATACATGTTCCATATGTATAAGCAAAATAAAGTAAAGTACTGTTTGTAAATAAATAGTAGCATTTGTTTCTGAACCGAACCGTACCGAAAACCGTGACCCAAAATACCGAACCGTACCGAACCGTGGGCCAACTGAACCGTTGCACCCCTAGTGTGCGTGTGCGTGTGCGTGTGTGTGTGTGTTGGACAGTCATCATGTGTGTATGTGCATTGAGTGAGTGTGTTTGTTTGACACGTTGGGTGTGTTCGTAAATACGCTCTGAGAGCGCCGGAGCGCACCCAGGGTGCTCTCTGGTCGTACGGAAATTCAGAGCGCTCAGACTCCCAGCGTCTGAACATTCCAATCTAAAAATGTCGGAGCAAGTCGTTGCTAAATGTTCTGGTTGCGGCTTGATTGGTACTCTAGAAAGTATTATTCAACATGCATCTACTGTATGTGTAACAAAACATGTAATAATCATGTTTAAAGATGGGATGAATTAACGTTAATTTGAATGAATTTTAAAATGGCAACGTTAGTTAACGAGTATCTACTGTCAACATCACAGAAAGCTAGCTAACGTCAAAGTTAATGTTAACACAATAACATTGTTGGCCACCAGCGAAGTGGTGGTCAAGTTATTGTGGGTGTCCGCCATGTTTACAGTCAGTTTGTAAAGTTGAACTGCCCGTTCGTAAATGAACTGATTGATTTCAGAGCTGCTCTATGACGTTGAAACCAGAGTGAAACCAGAGTAGATTTCCAGATTTACCAAAGCAGCCCGTGGTGTGTCCCATGCCAGGCCCTGTGGGTCCTCTGAGGCCACAGAGACGGACTCTCTGGAGGAGGACAGCCCCACCCCCCAACCCAGGTCACCCCGGCCCCCCGCCAACACCCAGTGGACCAGTAAGACCTCCACCACACTGCTACCACCGCGCTCACACAGCTCACTACATGACTCACACACCTGAGCTCCCTGCACCAAGACAGTCTTATCCAGAACATCTTACAGGCTGACGTTTCAATGAAGAGATAGGGTACACACACACACGTTTGTTCACTGAATCTAAAGACAAAGCAAGAACAGAATCAAAATCAGAATCGCTTTTATTACCTCTTATTGTACAAGTACACAAGAGTAAAACACTTTGGCTTTGGTTCCTCAACATTGACATTGCAGCATTCAGACACAAAAAACACAATAGTAATAAGTAACATAAGCAAGTAAAATAAGGAACCCTACATTGATCAAGTAATCAAACTGTTTGTGTGTTACCCTATCTCCTCACTAGTCTGTCCTGATGTTACATCTGTGTTACCCTATCTCCTCACTAGTCTAGTCTGCCCTGATATTACCAGGTGATATAATATACATTGTGTTGTTGTGACTAGCAGGTGATATTACAGGTGTGTTGTGTCCAGCAGGTGATATTACATGTGTGTTGTGTCCAGCAGGTGAGGTATCAGACGTGGTGGTCAGGATGACCCGCGGGCCTCTGTGGCCAGCAGCAGTGGAAGCCTCCGGCAGCAGGGAGGACGTGGAGGCCAGACAGGGCCAGACAGGGCCAGGGTCAGAGCCCCCCCTGGGCCACACCTCCAGGCTGGCTCCCCCTGCCTCCTCACACGCTCCCCAGGAGGCCTCCCAGGGCAGCAGCTCAGAGCTGGAGCACATCTTCAAGAGCTTTGCAGGTCAGGGGGGATAAGGACAATTCTGTTCAATGTTTGTTTTTGTTGTTTTTTGGGGGGGCGGGGGGGGGGGTTCTAGTGTTCCATGTGTGAAGTTGTAGTGTGTTCTGGATGAGCACATTGTGTAACAAAAAAAAGCATAGCCAGTGATAATCTTAGATGTTATTACTTATTATTATACCAACACTTATACTCATACTTACCCACCTATACTAAGACTAATCATAAGTAAATGTCTGAATAATATTTGAAAAATATCTAACTGTTATGTACTATATTTTAAAATCAGGGTTTTAAACTATGTTTATGTTTATGTCACCCGACCAATGTTCAGACATTTATTCTATAAATGTCAACGTTGTTGAAAATCAATCAGTCAAGTCTTGTGTCTTAAATGCCCATACTATCAGAAGGGGCAATGACACTTAAATAGTTTCAACCAATCAATATGCGGTACATCCGTCCCTCTCTGTGTGCAGGTATTCAGAGTGAGACAGAAGAAGAAGATACAGACTTCCGCACCTTCAACATGACCCCTGGACGGAGCGAGGTAGAGGACAAACACTAACTCAACCACTGACACAACACAACATCCTGCCAGAACCCTGTCTTGTCTATTTAGGTTCTGGATTGAAGTTCCAACAGTTGTCTGTATTATTGAAATGTTTCCATTTCCGTGTCCAATTTCTGCAATACAAAAAAAACGAATAAAACATTGATCAAGTCTTATCTTTATCTTTGCACCTAACTCAAAGCTCATGGCTCTTCTGCCAATGTATTTGTGCATATACGTCAGTAGTACTGTAGTACATATACGTCAGTAGTACTGTAGTACATATACGTTAGTAGTACTGTAGTACTGTCGACAGACTTGTGGTTCCTTGTGTTCAGGAGGAGGGGAGCTCTGAGTCCGATGACACCCGGTCTCCCGTGGAGGCTGTCAGCGTGTTCTACACCCCCAACAACACAGAGCAGAGAAACAGCCAGGTCTAGAACCATCCCCACAACTCATACAACCACACAGAGCAGAGAAACAGACAGGTCTAGAACCATCCCAACACCTCATACAGCCAGGTCTAGAACCATCCCCACAACTCATACAACCACACAGAGCAGAGAAACAGACAGGTCTAGAACCATCCCAACACCTCATACAGCCAGGTCTAGAATCATCCCCACACCTCATACAGCCAGGTCTAGAACCATCCCCACACCTCATACAGCCAGGTCTAGAACCATCCAAACACCTCATACAACTACACAGAGCAGAGAAACAGCCAGGTCTAGA
Source organism: Nansenia antarctica (assembly GCF_963989245.1). Lineage (NCBI taxonomy): Eukaryota > Metazoa > Chordata > Actinopteri > Argentiniformes > Microstomatidae > Nansenia > Nansenia antarctica. The sequence continues at coordinate 25,499,156 of NC_137689.1, read as the reverse complement.
ACCATCCCCACACCTCATACAACCACACAGAGCAGAGAAACAGCCAGGTCTAGAACCATCCCCACACCTCATACAGCCAGGTCTAGAACCATCCCAACACCTCATACAGCCAGGTCTAGAACCATCCCCACACCTCATACAGCCAGGTCGAGAACCATCCCAACACCTCATACAGCCAGGTCGAGAACCATCCCCACACCTCACACAGCCAGGTCTAGAACCATCCCCACACCTCATACAGCCAGGTCGAGAACCATCCCAACACCTCATACAGCCAGGTCGAGAACCATCCCCACACCTCATACAGCCAGGTCTAGAACCATCCCCACACCTCATACAGCCAGGTCGAGAACCATCCCAACACCTCATACAGCCAGGTCTAGAACCATCCCCACACCTCATACAGCCAGGTCTAGAACCATCCCAACAATTGTGTTCAGGAGGAGGGGAGCTCTGAGTCCGATGACACCCGGTCTCCCGTGGAGGCTGTCAGCGTGTTCTACACCCCCAACAACACAGAGCAGAGAAACAGCCAGGTCTAGAACCATCCCCACAACTCATACAACCACACAGAGCAGAGAAACAGACAGGTCTAGAACCATCCCAACACCTCATACAGCCAGGTCTAGAACCATCCCAACACCTCACACAGCCAGGTCTAGAACCATCCCCACAACTCATACAACCACACAGAGCAGAGAAACAGACAGGTCTAGAACCATCCCAACACCTCATACAGACAGGTCTAGAATCATCCCCACACCTTATCCAGCCAGGTCTAGAATCATCCCCACACCTCATACAGCCAGGTCTAGAACCATCCCCACACCTCATACAGCCAGGTCTAGAACCATCCAAACACCTCATACAACCACACAGAGCAGAGAAACAGCCAGGTCTAGAACCATCCCCACACCTCATACAACCACACAGAGCAGAGAAACAGCCAGGTCGAGAACCATCCCCACACCTCATACAGCCAGGTCGAGAACCATCCCAACACCTCACACAGCCAGGTCTAGAACCATCCCCACACCTCATACAGCCAGGTCTAGAACCATCCCAACACCTCACACAGCCAGGTCTAGAACCATCCCCACACCTCATACAGCCAGGTCGAGAACCATCCCAACACCTCACACAGCCAGGTCTAGAACCATCCCCACACCTCATACAGCCAGGTCGAGAACCATCCCAACACCTCATACAGCCAGGTCTAGAACCATCCCCACACCTCATACAGCCAGGTCTAGAACCATCCCAACACCTCATACAGCCACACACCCTCCTCCGTTGGTATAGTTGAAGAGTTTACCAAGTTGTGATGTATTACGCTGTATTCATCTCATGTCACCACACATCTCCATCCAGTACCAGTAACATAACACACCAGTAACGTAACATAACACACCAGTAACATAACAGTACCAGTAACATAACACAACACTAACATAACACAACAGTAACATAACATAACACAACAGTAACATAACACAACACAACACTAACATAACACAACACTAACATAACACAACAGTAACATAACACAACACTAACATAACACAACACTAACATAACATAACACAACAGTAACATAACACAACAGTAACATAACAGTACCAGTAACATAACACAACAGTTACATAACACAACAGTAACATAACACTACAGTAATATAACACAACAGTAACATAACACAACAATAACACAACACAACAGTAACATAACAGTACCAGTAACATAACACAACAGTAACATAACACAACAGTAACATAACACGACAGTAACACACCAGTAACATAACACAACAGTAACACACCAGTAACATAACACACCAGTAACATAACACAACAGTAACATAACACACCAGTAACATAACACACCAGTAACATAACACACCAGTAACATAACACAACAGTAACATAACACACCAGTAACATAACACAACAGTAACATAACACAACAGTAACATAACACAACAGTAACATAACACACCAGTAACATAACACAACAGTAACATAACACAACAGTAATATAACAGTTAGGGCCGGCGGTACCCTAGTGGTTCGAGAGGCCGGCTAGCAATCGGAAGGTCGCTGGTTCGTTCCCCGCCTTAGGAGGCAGCTGCATTTGCCCTTGAGCAAGGCACTCAGCCCTAATTGCTCCAGGGCTGGACTATGGCTGATCAATGTCAGATGCGTGTGTGTGTGTGTCTATACAGTATATATGTTACGGTACATGTGGGAATACGGTACATGTGGGAAAACTAGGATTAGGGTTAGGTGCTACGTCCACTTGGTACATGCTGGCATGTCTAACCCTACCCCTAACCCTAACCTTAACCGTAGCACCCTAGCACCTAACGCTAACCCTAATTTTCCCACATGTACCGTTTTCCCACATGTACCGTAACATATATATATATATATAGTCAAATTAGTCTCTTCCCCCTGTCAGAGCCTCAGCTCAGAGGAGGACCTGGAGGTGACGGCGGAGGTGTGCCGGCCAGGGGTCAGCGGGAGAGCAGCTCAGGGGCAGACGCTGGAGGCCAGGGACACGGGTAAGGAGGGCCAGGGGTAAGGTCGTCTCTCTGGAACCCCCCCCCCAACACGCTCTGTGTGCTTCAGAAGAGGCTGTGTGCATCTGCTTAGTTATTCACTTATTAATTTCTGTTTTACTGGGATAGACACAGTAGAGATTGACCAGAAGGATGAAAGAGAGGAGGGGTGACATGGAGGATATGTTGGGAGGCCGGAATTGCCTCTGGAACCTTGCGAATATGGGGTATGCGCATTAGTGTGCTACGCCACTAATGGCGCTTTTCCATTACAGGGCCAACCCGGGCCAGCCCGCTTCGGCCTGCTTCTTTTTCCTTTTCCATTTGTCGGCCCAGGTCGCGTCAGCTCGGTTCGGCTCGCTTCTTTAGCTCCCCTTCGAGACCAGGGTCTACATTTTTAGATCCAGATCTTTTTGCCAGGCTGCGTGTGACGTGTGACGCTGCACACCGTTGATTGGTCAATGGAAATCGTCATCCCATGTTAGATTTCTTCACTAACCGCCATCTTGAAATACCACATTCGCTCTTGGAAAATGTCACTACAGTTTCTGTAATAGCTTATTAATAAAGATTCGAAAAATTATGCTGACCATCGTATTATCTTAGTTTAATGTCATTTCAATGAATCATAGAACTTTTATTTACAACAAGCACAACACAAAAATCGCTATTATGCACCGTCTTTGCCCGTGAATAACACCGGCTGTGGAGGTGGTACAAACACAATACTCCTTTGCTAACTTCACCATCGGTCTACGGTCATTTTGAGCCCTTAACCACCGCGCTGACACCCCGAGAAGTTATGCTTTTAACCGTAAACTCGATGAACCGGGAGTTCACCCGCTGCTGCTGCTCGCAGCACCGCTTGCTGCAAGACACCGGAGCACTCTATAAACGCGGAGATTGGAGCCCCGCGTCAGTCAGCCTTTTCGTAGAAATACATCGCTTCCCAATCCCTGGTTGCGAGATCTAAACTACAAATCTACTAGAACTGAAAGCGGCAAGTAGACTAACAGGCACGTAACATCCATATGCTGTATAAATAAATATATTTGACTACCAGCAAGACAGCGCTGCACTCGTATCTATCAGCCTGTCTGTATAATGATGTCGTTGAATGCCGATGCTGAGATACTGTGCTGATGAACCATTCGCTGACTGTCTTAATAAATCAAGTACAGAGATTCCAACCCGTGTTGAACATCCTATTTCCTTGTCAAATCGTGTATGCTGTGCAGTGTGCACCTAATCTATCATGAGATGACAACGCATTTAAGATCACAATCCTCAATAGATTGATTCCATCGTTTTACCGACAAGAAGATTCTACAATCTATCAGCCTTTCCGTAGAAATACATCGCTCCCTGTATAACGATATATATCTAACGTTACATGTTTTAAGGCTGATCTGTGCATGATGGTGCTGCATTTTGACATAATTCTTATCGCATTTCCCCCCGTTGTGTTGTGCCGTTCCGTAGTCCAGAGCTTCATCATCCCCCTTCACCCCTTTCCATCCCTGGCGTCATTTTATCAATGAACGTGGTATTATACATATTTACATATTACATATTTGTTGTTATTTATGGAAGTGTCCGGTTGCTGGAGGAACCAGGACGCCGGCTACACTGCACAGTTTAGCCCGAAATATATAGAGAGTGCAGCACCGCAACTCCCGTTGACAGAGAATCGTTTTAACAGGGAATTCGCTCCGCGCTGTGTCGACGGTGATAGGAGAGTAGGATCTACACCATTCGAATGGTTTTGGATTCCCTGTCCTTTCCCCTATCCGGACACGTTTGAATTGTTATCCTAACCCACGGTAAACCGAAGTTATTAACCCACAAAGGGCACCGTGTTTGTCCGTGAATAACACGGCACACAATGATGCTACAGTTCATAAAGCAGACAAGTGAAGGCAGTGGTTTTAAGGGTTCAAAAAACATGACTTTATTATGTGTAGAACAACATGGGCCCTATTATGCACTTCATAAGTCTTAAGCAATAAGACGAGGCGGTAGATCTAAACTTAAGACGTGGAGGCGTGGTCAAGGCCACTTTGCTATTATGCGTGCGGTAGTGGGCGCCTAAGACCCGGCGCTAAGCCCAGAAATTAGTCATGGGTGTGTTTTGGGCGTCTTCTCAATCAACCCAATCAGCGTGCCAGGTGCCATTCCCTTTAAGAACCGGCTGCGTTAAGTCATAAGCGCTATGCTATTATGCAGTTCATAGGCGCTAGACTTCATGCACGTTTTGAAACACGAGCGCGCCTCCACGGTTTGCGCAGAAGTCGGTCGGCGCGCATGCGCAAACCGCGGAGGCGTGCTCGTGTTTCAAAACGTGCATGAAGTCTAGCGCCTAAGAACTTTTCAAACCACTTCTTAGCGCTAGGCGCAAAGTCAGATCGCATAATAGCAGGGGCGCCTAGCGCACTTCATTAACATATGAACACTCCTACAATGAGTAATATATGCACAGGAGTCTTACGTCTTATGTGTGGGCGCCTAGCGACACCTGCATAATAGCAGTAGCGCGTATGAAGCGCATAATAAGGGTGGCGGTAGGTCTTAACCTGGCGGTGCGTCTTAATTAAGACTTAAGACGGCAAGTTAAGAAGTGCATAATAGGGCCCCATATGTGCAGAACAAAATCCAATAGAAATGATTCAAACATGCAGACAATCAGGCAGTAGCCATCTCCTGAACATAACAATGATGCTACAGTGACCTAAAGTAGTAGCCATCTCCTTACGATAGCCCACATAAGTTTCTTTCTCTTTTCAGCATTCCTCTTTCGAGTATCCTTCCTTCTGTCTTCGCTCTTCTGTCTTCTCTCTTTTCTCTCCAAAAAACCATGGTTAATAATATACCACATGCCGAGGGAAAGGCATAGGATAGTTGCAAGTTCCTCCATTCTGCTATTGTTGCTGTGTTGTGTCTCGTGAAAATATACGTCACCACCATGGCGCGCTTTTATGACGCGTAACTCCGCCTACTATCGTCTACTCCTCCTACTAGTCCGGGTCGGTTGTGTATAATGGAAAACCAGAACTGATCAAAAGCGGGCTAAAGCGGGCTGAACCGACCTGACGCGAACCAGGCTGGGCTGCTGATGGAAAAGCGCCATAAGCGCGCCCTAGGGTGGAATCCTAAACTTCGAGACCCCAACGCATACTGTAACATAGACGTTAATGACATGTTACTCTGACATTTGCGTAAATTGTCCACCCTTAGTGACCGAAGGGGCTACAGATACAGATAACCTCATTCCATTGTTCATTCCCCCAGAATGCCAGCCTGTACATGACGAGTCAGAGCTGATAGATGCCCACCTCATCATCAGTGGGCAAGGCCCTTTCAGGTAGGACATAGAACACTAACCTGACCAGGTAGGACATAGAACACTAACCTGACCAGGTAGAACATAGAACACTGACCAGGTAGGACATAGAACACTGACCAGGTAGGACATAGAACACTAACCTGACCAGGTAGGACATAGAACACTGACCAGGTAGAACATAGAACACTGACCAGGTAGGACATAGAACACTGACCAGGTAGAACTTAGAACACTAACCTGACCAGGTAGGACATAGAACACTGACCAGGTAGAACATAGAACACTGACCAGGTAGGACATAGAACACTGACCAGGTAGGACATAGAACACTGACCAGGTAGAACATAGAACACTAACCTGACCAGGTAGGACATAGAACACTGACCAGGTAGAACATAGAACACTGACCAGGTAGGACATAGAACACTGACCAGGTAGAACTTAGAACACTAACCTGACCAGGTAGAACATAGAACACTGACCAGGTAGGACATAGAACACTGACCAGGTAGAACATAGAACACTGACCAGGTAGGACATAGAACACTAACCTGACCAGGTAGGACATAGAACACTGACCTGACCAGGTAGAACATAGAACACTAACCTGACCAGGTAGGACATAGAACACTAACCTGACCAGGTAGAACATAGAACACTGACCAGGTAGGACATAGAACACTGACCTGACCAGGTAGGACATAGAACACTGACCTGACCAGGTAGGACATAGAACACTGACCTGACCAGGTAGGACATAGAACACTGACCAGGTAGGACATAGAACACTGACCAGGTAGGACATAGAACACTAACCTGACCAGGTAGGACATAGAACACTGACCAGGTAGAACATAGAACACTAACCTGACCAGGTAGGACATAGAACACTAACCTGACCAGGTAGGACATAGAACACTAACCTGACCAGGTAGGACATAGAACACTGACCAGGTAGAACATAGAACACTAACCTGACCAGGTAGGACATAGAACACTGACCAGGTAGAACATAGAACACTGACCAGGTAGGACATAGAACACTAACCTGACCAGGTAGGACATAGAACACTGACCAGGTAGAACATAGAACACTAACCTGACCAGGTAGGACATAGAACACTGACCAGGTAGAACATAGAACACTGACCAGGTAGGACATAGAACACTGACCAGGTAGGACATAGAACACTAACCTGACCAGGTAGGACATAGAACACTGACCAGGTAGGACATAGAACACTGACCAGGTAGAACATAGAACACTAACCTGACCAGGTAGGACATAGAACACTAACCTGACCAGGTAGGACATAGAACACTGACCAGGTAGGACATAGAACACTAACCTGACCAGGTAGGACATAGAACACTGACCAGGTAGGACAAAGCAGAATACTTAACCTGCGATATGTCTGACGGTTATGGAATATATGGTGTGTCTAGTGGATAGTGAGTTGGACTGGTGATCGGTGTGTGTGTGTGTGTGTGTGTGTGTGTGTGTGTGTGTACATGTGCGTGCGTGCGCGTGTCTCCAGCTGTCTACCTGACCTGGGCGAGCTGGCTGACCTCTCCAGCATCACCTGCTCGCCCGCCCAGCACCAGGGGCTGCTGCCCACCAGCCCCCTCCACAGACGCCCCCCGACACTCTGCTACAGCACCCCCCGCAGCCCCGGTAACCCCCACCAACCCCCCCCCCCACTCACAAACATTCAACAACATCTAACAGCTTACTAACGCTTCCATCTAACACATACACACCCTACGCCCGCGTTCTTCACTCATCACCGGTCCTTGTATTTGGTCGGTGTAGTGACAGCACCCAACCACGGGGCCACCAGGGGCAGTGTGGAGCCCTTCCCCTCTCTGCCCAGCCTCCAGGACACCTCGGCCTGGGGCAGCAGCCCCCGCTCCCTGCCCCCCCACACCGATGAGACCTTCGCCACCGCCAGCCTGGGAGGAGCCAGCAGCACGGTCAGAGCACACTTCTACATCTACACCCAGACAAACACTTCTACACCCAGACAAACACTTCTACACCCAGACAAACACTGTGTCCAACCGCAGCTGTATCCGTTTGTTACGTTAGTTACGGATCGAGCGGTCGAACGGGCGCTTCAACATCACACACTGACCGTCAACAGGGATGACAGAAATGTTCGCAGGAGTAACATTTGACCGTCTCCTCATTTCACCCCTTAGAAATATGAGTGACTTCATCGTGTTTGTGTGACTGACCTGGCAACTTAGTGACTGACCTGGCAACATGGACACATTTACTATGTCTCATGAGGTCCAGCTATGTTCATGTGAGCTCATGTAAGATGTGAGTTGACCGAGCCCCTCCGCCTCCCCCCAGGACAGCGACACGCCCACCACCGGCCTCCTACACTTCACCACAGCCAGCTCCGGAGAGCAGCAGACCACCGCAGGCGGCAGCAGCCAGGAGGGAACTGTCCCCCCCTCCACCACCACCACCGAGGAGGACAACCAGGCCCGGAGCACGGAGCATCTCCAGGGAGAAAGAGGTCCCGGGACCCTGGAAGACGAAGAGGAGGAGGAAGGGGAGATGGAGGGATCAGAGATCAGGGATCAGATCAGCGGCAGTGACAGTGACGCTGACGATGTGACTCTGAACACAGAGGACGGTGAGGCGGCGGTAAAAGACGATACTGCTGGGTGTAGGATGGAGAGAGAGAAGACAGGGTGGGTGTAGGATGGAGAGAGAGAAGGCAGGGTGGGTGTAGGATGGAGAGAGAGAAGGCAGGGTAGGTGTAGGATGGAGAGAGAGAAGGCAGGGTAGGTGTAGGATGGAGAGAGAGAAGGCAGGGTGGGTGTAGGATGGAGAGAGAGAAGGCAGGGTAGGTGTAGGATGGAGAGAGAGAAGGCAGGGTGGGTGTAGGATGGAGAGAGAGAAGGCAGGGTAGGTGTAGGATGGAGAGAGAGAGAGAAAGCAGGGTAGGTGTAGGATGGAGAGAGGAGAAGGCAGGGTAGGTGTAGGATGGAGAGAGAGAAGGCAGGGTAGGTGTAGGATGGAGAGAGAGAAGGCAGGGTAGGTGTAGGATGGAGAGAGAGAAGGCAGGGTAGGTGTAGGATGGAGAGAGAGAGAAGGCAGGGTAGGTGTAGGATGGAGAGAGAGAGAAGGCAGGGTAGGTGTAGGATTGAGAGAGGAGAAGGCAGGGTGGGTGTAGGATGGAGAGAGGAGAAGGCAGGGTAGGTGTAGGATGGAGAGAGAGAGAAGGCAGGGTAGGTGTAGGATGGAGAGAGGAGAAGGCAGGGTAGGTGTAGGATGGAGAGAGAGGAGGCAGGGTAGGTGTAGGATGGAGAGAGAGAAGGCAGGGTGGGTGTAGGATGGAGAGAGAGAGGAGAAGGCAGGGTAGGTGTAGGATGGAGAGAGAGGAGAAGGCAGGGTAGGTGTAGGATGGAGAGAGAGAAGGCAGGGTAGGTGTAGGATGGAGAGAGAGAGAAGGCAGGGTAGGTGTAGGATGGAGAGAGAGGAGAAGGCAGGGTGGGTGTAGGATGGAGAGAGAGAAGGCAGGGTAGGTGTAGGATGGAGAGAGGAGAAGGCAGGGTAGGTGTAGGATGGAGAGAGAGAGAAGGCAGGGTGGGTGTAGGATGGAGAGAGAGAGAAGGCAGGGTAGGTGTAGGATGGAGAGAGGAGAAGGCAGGGTAGGTGTAGGATGGAGAGAGAGAAGGCAGGGTGGGTGTAGGATGGAGAGAGAGAGGAGAAGGCAGGGTAGGTGTAGGATGGAGAGAGAGGAGAAGGCAGGGTAGGTGTAGGATGGAGAGAGAGAAGGCAGGGTAGGTGTAGGATGGAGAGAGAGAGAAGGCAGGGTAGGTGTAGGATGGAGAGAGAGGAGAAGGCAGGGTGGGTGTAGGATGGAGAGAGAGAAGGCAGGGTAGGTGTAGGATGGAGAGAGAGAAGGCAGGGTAGGTGTAGGATGGAGAGAGAGAGAAGGCAGGGTGGGTGTAGGATGGAGAGAGAGAGGAGAAGGCAGGGTAGGTGTAGGATGGAGAGAGGAGAAGGCAGGGTAGGTGTAGGATGGAGAGAGGAGAAGGCAGGGTAGGTGTAGGATGGAGAGAGAGAAGGCAGGGTAGGTGTAGGATGGAGAGAGAGAGGAGAAGGCAGGGTAGGTGTAGGATGGAGAGAGAGAGAAGGCAGGGTAGGTGTAGGATGGAGAGAGAGGAGAAGGCAGGGTAGGTGTAGGATGGAGAGAGAGGAGGCAGGGTAGGTGTAGGATGGAGAGAGAGAAGGCAGGGTAGGTGTAGGATGGAGAGAGAGAGAAGGCAGGGTAGGTGTAGGATGGAGAGAGAGGAGAAGGCAGGGTGGGTGTAGGATGGAGAGAGAGAAGGCAGGGTAGGTGTAGGATGGAGAGAGAGAAGGCAGGGTAGGTGTAGGATGGAGAGAGAGAGAAGGCAGGGTAGGTGTAGGATGGAGAGAGGAGAAGGCAGGGTAGGTGTAGGATGGAGAGAGAGAAGGCAGGGTGGGTGTAGGATGGAGAGAGAGAGAGGAGAAGGCAGGGTAGGTGTAGGATGGAGAGAGAGGAGAAGGCAGGGTAGGTGTAGGATGGAGAGAGAGGAGAAGGCAGGGTGGGTGTAGGATGGAGAGAGAGAGAAGGCAGGGTAGGTGTAGGATGGAGAGAGAGAAGGCAGGGTAGGTGTAGGATGGAGAGAGAGGAGGCCTGGTAGGATTCCCAAACTGCATTCCAACACACAAACCACTGTTCTGAGTCATACTATCTGCATTGTCAAAATTCCTATATGGCACAGTATGCACAGCAGGGAAGGCTGGTGGAGGTAGAAATCAGAGGACAGCCTCATTGTAATGCATGGAATGGACTGAGGAATGGTATCATCCTCCACTGATACACAATCATGCGTTTTATAAAATATATATATATATATGCCAATTAGCTGATGCTTTTATCAAAAGCGACTTACATTGCAGTGAGTTAAGTAGCATACATTTTTTCAGTATATATGGTCACACAACCTAAGCGTTGTTAGCGCCAGGCTCTACGAACTAGGCACAGCATTGTTCTATTTTCCCCCCCACAGAGGAGGCGTGTGAAGAGGAAGAGTTGCCTGATGAAGTGGAGTCTGAGCCAGAGTACGAGGGCGAGGAGGTGACCTGTGATGAAGAAGAGCTCTTAGATGGAGAGGACGTTTCTGTGTCTAGTCTGGAGCAAGCAGAGAACGTCCCCAGTGAAGGTAAGTACCTATAGTACTATACTTGTTTAGGTACTATACATGTTTTTCCTCAGCAGGGTCCTTATGTGGGACCGAGAGGGGAATCTTGGGAGTTGTAGAAATGTAATCAAATAAGCAATTTGGGACATCAGGACCGATCGGGCCATTCAAAGCAAGATATATTGACTCAGAGATCGTTTTAAACCCAAACAACTGTGAAGGTGTCTCCTATTGAATAATGAAAACAACAAATCCACAAAAATAACAGCGTAAAAACTTTCACCTTTAATTTACTTAGTTGACTGTTGATATTGATATTATGCCTTGGACTCGAGACATTTTCACAAGACATCGATATAAAAAGCGAACAAGAGAAATGATGAGATTTGCACCTGTCGTCTCTGGCATTAATGAGTTATGCTCCACTCAGGCCCGGTTCCTCAGACACAGAGAAAACAAACAAACAAACCAAACATTTTCAGACAACCTTGCTGCCGCTGGTCCAGACCCAGCGGGCCATGCAGCTCCTGGGCAGCAGAGACGGGCCGGAGGACCACCGGAGGACCCTGACCCGCTGGAGGAGACCCACAGGTACAGTAGACCAGGACACCACCTAGAGGACACTGACAGTAGTACACCACCTAGAGGACACTGACAGTATTACAGTATACCACCTAGAGGACACTGACAGTATTACACCACCTAGAGGACACTGACAGTAGTACAGTACACCACCTAGAGGACACTGACAGTAGTACAGTAGATAGAGGACACTGACAGTATTACAGTAAAACATCTCCTCACCATCACACTTGGGTTATTCTCTCAGTGCACAACATTCCCAAGGCTGGACACACCTGCGCTCGACACGTCTGCTATATTAGTCACATGAAATGTACTTATTCATTAAGGTATAGAGTGGCGAAGCATGCACATACACCAGAACACTGTATGATATATAGGGCCCTATTATGCACTTCTTAACTTGCCGTCTTAAGTCTTAATTAAGACGCACCGCCAGGTTAAGACCTACCGCCACCCTTATTATGCGCTTCATACGCGCTACTGCTATTATGCAGGTGTCGATAGGCGCCCACACATAAGACGTAAAACTCCCGTGCATATATTGCTCATTGTGGGAGTGTTCATATGTTAATGAAGTGCACTAGGCGCCCCTGCTATTATGCGATCTGACTTTGCTCCTAGCGCTAAGAAGTGGTTTGAAAAGTTCTTAAGTTTAGACTTCATGCACGTTTTGAAACACGAGCGCGCCTCCGCGGTTTGCGCATGCATGTGGGCACACATGAACACGCACGTGGCTCCACGGCAAGACGTCAATTACGGTCACAGTATAAATGCCACCACTGGCAAATGTTAAGCCAGAGAGAGAGAACAATGGAATATATCCTAGGAAGGAATTATGATAGACGAAGACGGCGCGCCGAGCGCATATACCGGCAACGACTTTGTTACCTCGGGCTGACAAATCTCAAATCAATCCTGGACTCGTGATCTAAGCATTTTAGCGCTTTCAATTGGTGATCCAACTGTTAATAATGCTATAATATATTGCAATTACAATTATACTATAGCCTATTATTAAAATATGTATAATATAGCCTATATATATATTCTTTTATTCTGTTTACAGAGCAGCAATGCTTGTATGAGCTGCGCTTCACCCGTCAGGCAGTAACTGACATATGTCGTTTGGTCAGCAATGACCTCATGCACGAGCTTGTTACTTTCTTCTGCAGAGAAGCGCGCTGACCTCCTTCTTAGGACTTCCATAATAGCATAGCGCTAAAGACTCAACGCAGCCGGTTCTTAAAGGGAATGGCACCTGGCACGCTGATTGGGTTGATTGAGAAGACGCCCAAAACACACCCATGACTAATTTCTTTGCTTAGCGCCGAGTTTTAGGCGCCCACTACCGCACGCATAATAGCAAAGTGGCCTTGACCACGCCTCCACGTCTTAAGTTTAGATCTACCGCCTCGTCTTATTGCTTAAGACTTATGAAGTGCATAATAGGGCCCATACTCTTTCTCTCTCTCTCTCTCTCTCTCTCTCTCAGTGCTCACTCCACTCTGGATGAAGCGTTGCATGCCATGCTGGTGGAGAAGGCAACAGGTCACAGGGTCCTGAGGAGCCCAGGGCCTGTCGCACAACCGCTGTGAGTGTTGTTGAGCCTAAGACACGTTCCACAATACTAACTTCAACCTATACATGCTACATACATACATGCAAACTAAGCGGAGGTTCACTTGCAACATCATTGTTTCCTGGGTTTAATTCAGACGTCATTGGATGCAGCAATGCTCAAGGTTTAATCCCACCTGCTGCATATAAGATATGTTCCACAACGCGTTCAGTGGTGCAAACTTGTCACCTTTTGGCGAAATTCAAAGTTTTTACCTCAAAATAGGTGACCTATGTCAGTGTTTCCTCCAGGATTTTTCACATTAGTGGCGGAGCGGTTATCTTTTTAAAAAAAAAAATCTGCGTGCACGCGCATAAAACGCGCACTGGCGCTCAAAACAAAGACGTAGTTTCACCAAAAACTATAGGGTGGCAACAATTATAATTTCTGTAATAGCGGTTAAGTCATTAAAGCCGAGCAGGTGATTTTATATAGAAGGTGATCAAACCAATATATCCTGCAGCTGCAGCGGAACATGCGGAACGCGCATTACACACACACACACACACACACACACACACACAGAAAGATCAATACGAAGTAGGCCGACATGAGAGTACACGCACAAAACCGGCTAACGTTACTCATTAACTGTTTACACAAGTAAAATCACAGTGTGACAGTCAGATGGAGCATTCGGTAAACAACCAACAGCAAGGTAATGCTATCAGTTGAGTTAAAGAAAACCAACCCCGCGCATATTGCTATGAGTAGTTCGAAGCTAGGTGCTTGCACGTTAGGTGCGAGAATGCTCGGTTAACCCATTAGCGGGAACATTATTTGTTTCACAAAATAGGCTGATTTAATTGACCATGAACATCAGAGACATACATTACGAATGTTCATTTAAAATACTCTATACTGAGCACTGCAGGCACGTGCCGTGAGCTTTTAGATTGGGTAAGCATAAGATATAGACAAGGAAATGCAATTGTGATGCCCTAGAACCCGCTAATAAACTGTAGTGTCACTTTGTGATCAGATTACCAAAAACAAAAAAAAACAGTTGCCAGTTTCGACTATATCAGGGGTGCTCATTGTTCAATCTTTTTTTAACCAAGATCTTTTCAAGTAGCCAACCTGCTGAAATCTACAAGTCCAGTTTCAACATCGCAAACGCACACATGCACAACACAGACACACACCGTTTCCATCCTCCATAGTAAACTCACAACACACTTTCTTTTCACACTTTGTCACATAGGCACTTGACATCACATCACAAACCCTCCCTCTCTATCTCTCTCAAACACTTTTGGTCCAGAAGGCACGGACAGCGACATTAGGCCTATCTCAGCGATTGATTAAGCAGCTCTCTGATTGATTGATTAAGCAGAGGAAGTCTTAAATAAGAAACCATAACCAGCAGCACAGCAGTACTCAAACCATGTAAACAAGCACAGATCGCCACCAGCCTCGCCAATCATATAAATCATATAAACCGCTCATACCAGGCTTGCTGGCGACTCTCCCTTTCTGGGTGTGAAGATCGGTGAGCGCTGGCTTCGGCTGGCTTTTTCCAGTCCAGTCCAGTCTACGAAATCCCTTTAGGTCGCTGACAGTAATGTCCATATTCACAAAATCAAGCAAGTTATCCTTATTGATTATTATTATTTAGATCGTTTGAGCTAGGTAGCATAATAAGCTATTCTGCCGGGCGAGAGAAAGTAAGGTGAAATGTTAAGTGAACTTTTTTTTTATAAATTGTTTTTTTTTGTTTTTCAGATTTTATCCCTTTTCACCCAATTTGGTAGCCAATTGAACCCAACCTAGCATCCAATTATCCCCTGCCTATTGCGAAGGATCCGCCGCACGACCCCGTGGCCGGCAGTCCCAGAGGAGGCCGCCAGGCAGACTAGCTGACTGGCTCCTCGAGCCCAGCACCGTTATTCCGGCACCCCGGGGGCGCTGTTGCGCGACGGATCCTTGTCCGGAAATACTCCTATACCGCCCTCGTCCAATATGCCGCTCCTCGTGTGTGCCCCAGCCATATCCGGATCTGGCAATCAGTAGCTCTTATCGGAATGAAAGACCTACTGATTGGCTGTAAGCATGCTTACCCTGGCCACATTAAACAGCGGGCTGAAGCATCGAAAAAAAATAAGAAATAAAAATTTCACTCATTCGAATGTACGCGAGGGAAAGCAGAGAGAGAAGTGCTTATAATGTAACGCAATGCAAGCAGGCAGAATAGCGAGTGCTTACTCATGCAGGTGGCGTCAAAATGAATGACTCCTGCTGCCCTGGGACCTAAAATACGACTCTTTTAATGAAAACAAACAAACGGTTACATGCACTTTTATTTTAATATTTTCACAGTCCTTTTTTATTTTTTCGTTGGGTAAGCACTGCTTACTATGCTTATATGGACGGCACGTCCTTGGAGCACTGGTATAAGAACATGAACCAGAGAACAGCAGTAAATGCAATAACCCACAGTCGTCGCTGATGATGTTGCATTTTCGATTAGGATACGGGATTAAAGGCACCGGCGACGGGAGAAGAGAGAAATCCAAATGTCCCGCTAAATTCGGACCAATCACACCGTTTTGAAAGCCTGTTGAGAGTCTCGATTGCAGTGCGAACACAAACGACGAGGTTAATTGCAACATTGTAACATATTGTAAATAACTACCCCTAAATCGTAACGAAATGTTGGTCTGGAAGCGGCCTAAATCTAGCTTCAATCTGCTTTTTTTCTGTTCTCCGGTCATAATAACTCGCTGCCTTTCTGCGCAGCCTGAATCAAAGTGGACTGTCTGAATCAATTAGTGGCGGAGGAAATTCATTGGTGGCGGCCCGCCACCAATAAATGCATATAGAGGAAACACTGTATGTGAATCATGTAGATCTTTTTTTTTGGGGGGGGGGGGGGGGGTCTACATCTCATCTCATCCAAGTCACATGATGCCCAAGCTAACATCTTCCTGTCTGCTCAACTCTGCTGCAGTTGAAATAAAAAGGTCTTAAGATGGAAGTAGAAACATAAGAAGTAATAAAATAAAATAACATAGAAGTTATTTCTATGTTGCGATAACTTCTCAACAGGATTTTACAGGGTTCGTTCAAACTATCGTAATTCTTGAACTATATGTGCAATCGAAAACAATCCAACAGTTTCTGAAAGCAGAGAAGTTGCACTCTCTAGCCATTTAGGGTTATTGCGGTAGTTCACCAAAAAAACTAATGCATTGACCTCAAAGTGTCATGGAGTGATTTGAAGAGAAGCAGTATTTTAGCGGTGTTTTATACTTTAGTGAGTTTCTGTACATAATATATGTTTGTGATTGTGAAATGTCACGAAGACCATCTAGGCTAGGGTAACCAATCCACCTAAAAGTTTCATAGAGGACGACGATGTAAGTGACGAAGGACTGATTTCTTCTTCTGAACCCCCTGGTATGGAGGTTAGTTCTAGCGAATTTACCTGATAGAACATCGACATGCTAGAAACACATAACTACACATAATTAGATGATCATTATAAGTATTTAGAGATCGTTAAACTGTTGTTTATTATATCGAGTGGGTACTTTACAACTTCAAGTTGTGTTATGAAGAAAACGAGTCGGCGAGTGGTTTGCCCTAGGCTGCGTTCGTAAATTCGCTCTGGAAATCTGATCAGCAGTCATGGAATGCCTCTTGTCCAATCAAAATACTTGGTCCCTTTATGACATTGAGCCCAGTGTGCCCTCCGGCGCTCTCAGAGCGAATTTACGAACGCTGCCTGAGACTGTCTCGCGTCCCCCTTTACCTAGCTTCTACCCTGCTGCTACGCTGCTTCTATAACATCAGGATCAGACACAGGGCGAGACTTTCAAAATAAACCTTTTTAATGGCTTCTGTGTGCTTTAGACTTGCGTAGAATCGATTTTATTTTTATTTTAAAAGTCTGACCGGAAAAATGTATTATTGTCGCCAGACCCACTGCGTGGGAATACGACGCGTGCGGATGAGAGACAACATATAAAACAAAACTTGCACTTATTGCTCGTGTGACATTGGTTAAGCTGCGCCCAAAACCCAGATATTTTGCCACGTGAAATGATAAGACAAGAGGCCACTATACGATAATCGCCGTGGGAGGCGATTCGACTGTAGGCATGTGAAGTTAGAATTTCTTCAAACTTGCAGTGGTCGCAACGGTGTGTGTGTTTTAGTAAATATAGTGTGTGTGTGTGTGTGTGTGTGTGGCCCTCCTGTGAGAGGTGTGTGTGTGCCATATCTCAGTATGTAGGCTATGCAGTGTAAGTAAGTGTGTGAGTTTATTCTGTTATTTATGCTATTATATCTAGTAATGTGTTGAGAAGCAATGGAAATGAATCAAGAAATTGATAGAGTAGGCTAACTTACATTATCATTGTTCTATATGCAACAGAACAGATCACCCAGCATTGCTAATGAAAAGAATCAACGAATGTGAGTCTAATACCAATACTTGCTCAATAGGTCTTAAAATCTATTAAAGCTGGTCTTATAAACAGGGGTGCACATAACTTTTTGGGTCCAGTGCTCAGAGGAGCACCTAGGAATGCTGCTTGGTGCTCCCTGAGCTTGCGAGTCACGACCCGTCCCACAGGATGGATAAAAAAGGGATACATGGATAACTTATATTAGCAAAACGACATTTATTCATAAATAAAGATGAACGAACAAATGATTGTGTGCAAAACAAAATAAACAAATGCAAAATAAACGGACATCTCTTTAAGCACTGCTCTGTTCTGTAAACACTGAAATCAACTTTTCAACAAAAAGTTACAGCCTAAGCATTTATTTATGCTACAAGCTTAATCATCATCATCACTGCTCTCTTGACTGCTGTTATCACTGTCCTCAATTTCAACCATGGTAGAGGATGTTGTAGGCTATCACTTTAAGTAGCTCATTATTTTGATAAGTCTTTTTTTTTAATTTTTTTTATAATAATAGAATTCCCAACCATATTCCCTGGGTCAGGGGTCGAGGTGCGATAATGAAGCTGTAAAACAAACGTCTGAAGTTTGAAAGCTTCAGAGAAAAGAAACGTGAAGTCCCTTGGTGTTGTTTTTCCTTTTAGCGATGGTGGCGTGATAACCGTGCGATACGGGATACACGGAATGAAAGTACGAGTTACGATACTTTCCGAATGTTTTCGTGAGGGGAGTCGCCGTGGTCGTCGTCGGTCGACTGTTGTGATGGATTACTCGTCGGGCCTTCGGCTGAGGGGACGGCAAATAGTTACTTATTGGGGCTTGCTTCTTGGACATTTTGACGGCTCGTCGGGTGCCTCAGTGATGCAGCAGTCAGCAGTTAGATTTTGAGGAAGTAAATTCCTCTCCCAGCGGTTCCAGCTGTTGGTGCGCAAGAGCGTCTTCATGCGGCTGCCGCGCAGCATGCATTTTGGCGACGCATGCGCACTGGCGCACCAGTTGTGTGCACCCCTGCTTATAAAGGTCTTAAATGTAACTTGTTGAAACCTGCAGGAACCAGCATAATTATTTTGAAAACAGGTTGCTTACATTAATTATGAGGGTGTTAAGGTCAGGGCCATCGCTACTTACACGCGCATCATTGTTAGACCACTGTTAATGCTAGAGCTAACCATCTACGGGCAAAAAAAAAAGTGTCACCTTTTTGGACCATCGCCAGTTTGCACCCCTGAGACTTGGTAATTCACAGTTTAAGAGCATACTGACAGTATAGCCTAGAAGAGTGCTATATGTTTTGCCCAGGAAATCAAAAGTGCACAACTGGTTCCGGTAATGGCGGCGTGCTGAGAAGACTGGTTTTCTCACCTCCACTAAAACCTTCAAACAAATTCTGCTACAAACCTAGCTAAAGTCAATTAAAATCAGCCATACCACTCGTAAAAGATGTCGTCTATACAAGGGAAACCGAGTACCCGAAAGAACCCACAAGTACAATCTAAAATTATGGACTTCAGCTCTCCTAGAAACAAGGACGATGCTAAGGCTAACTCGAGCAGCGCGGGGATCACAGAAACTGCCGAGGAAGAAGGGGGAAAATATGACAGGATTCTGGAAGCTATCAGAGAATTGAGGTCCGAGTCTGCAAACCGACATGAAGAAATGTTGGTCGCAATTGATGGACTGAGGAAAGATATGGGAGAATGTACGGAACGAATTACACATGCAGAGGTCCGTATTTCCAACACGGAGGATGAGGTGAATGTCCTCCAGGCAAAGGTCCACTCTCTGGAGGGAAAGAAACAAGAACTGGAAGACAAGGTGACAGACCTAGAATCAAGAGCCAGGCGGTCTAATCTGAGACTCGTTGGCCTGCGGGAGGGAGAGGAGGGAGACGACGCCTGCACCTTTCTCGAGAGTTGGATACCGGAGACACTGGGGCTCACAGCACTAAGATCCAAACTCACACTGGAGAGAGCTCATCGCATTGGTCAGAGACGGGAGCCCAACGCGCCTCCGAGAACGATGATCATGAAATTCCTGAACGACAGAGATAAGGTGACTGTATTAAGAGCAGCCAGAGCCCAAAAACAAATCCTACACAAGGACAAACCAGTACGTTTCTACCCCGACCTAGCGACAGGAGAACACAAGAAGCAGAAGGAATTCGACTCGGCCAGACAGAAATTACGTAGCATGGGGATAAAACATGGCATGTTGATCCCGGCTAGATTGCTGGTGACACACAAGGACAAAACACAAACTTTTGGCACACCGACAGAAGTGGAAAGTTTCATCAAACGAATCCAAGAAGAGAACGAGAGTGGATGAGTATATGAGACACTAGCACTATTGGCTTTGATAACGAGCAACGTCATGTTAGACCTCTAACACTGGTTTATATTGTTCTTTTTTCTTATATGTTTATTTGCAAACCAGTTAAACTGTGTGTGTCTAGATGATTTAACATACTATTATGTTTTCGGAGAAAATATTGGGGTCATTCAGTTGAGAGTAGCTCAGAAATTAGCACGTTAAGACTCAATGTCCCAAAATGCACTACTCGAACACAGTTCACCGTCAACAATGATTCAATGCTACGCTAGACCCATGATACGGGTTTACAATGTTATTTCACAGTTATTCGTTTTTTCAAGTTACATGAAACAAGTTGAATTGTGTCTATTTAAGCGATTAATATGCCAATGTGTTTCCCTTGAGGATATTAGAGTAGATCGGTAGGTCAGAAAGTAACAAAAAAAGTACACTAAAACTCATAATCCCACAATGCACTATTCGAGCAGCACTGTTTCCTGAACAACGGAGATAGAATGGAGAGAAAACAGCCCCGAACGAACCTCAGATCAGATTGGCAACATATCGTTATTGAAGTGGTGAATCTAAATGATAAATTACATAATACATAATGTCAATTATATAATACATTTATATGCCAATGTATTCTTCTACTTTTTATTTTGGTTACTAAATTCAACCAGGGGGCCAGGAAACTTTCACAATAGGGCATGTTAAGCACTGTGTATGTGGGTGGGTGTGTGTGTGTATGTATGTGTGTGTGTGTGTGTGTGTGTGTGTGTGTGTGTGTGTATGTATGTATGTGTGTATGTACTATAACAGCAACACCCCATAACATGCCGCTCAAACTCAGTTTGGGCTCAGTTATTTTCAGGGTGTCAACTGCTGATCCACATTCTTTAGTTATTCTAATATACAATTCACAATGGGCTTCTATACTTAACATTTAGTGGTGGTTGACCAATATACCAACTTTGTTAATTAGGTTTTTATTTCACATTTAGTGGAGGGAGAAGGTTACTCTTTATAAGGAGATTAATCAGTTCAGCCTCACTACTCCTCACTCGGTGTGGAGTAGTTTTCAGCGTTACGGGAGTGAACAGGTGGGTGGGGGGAATGCTCAGTTCTGGAGCATTGGGGGGGTCTCGGTTAGTTTGTTGAGAGACCCAGTTTGTTTGTTTGTTTTTCTTCGTTTTTCTCTTTTGACCTCTTTTTTTTTCTTCTTTACATTATTGCACAATGATACAAGGAATTTACAAATGTATTGCTATCTATGACTGGTAAATTAGACATCAAGTTCACATCCTGGAACTGCAGAGGGCTACAAAAAATAAAAAAGGTAAAGCAGGTGATGGGGAGATTAAAAAGTATTAATTCCCAAATAATTTTTCTTCAAGAAACACATCTTTCAAAAGACAAAGACATTGGGATTAGGAGGAGGTGGCAGGGTAAGGTATTCTCAGCGCCCTTTAACACTCAAGCAAGAGGGGTCATGACTCTTGTACATAAATCTATTCCTCTTAATGTCACAAAGATAATTGCTGATACGGCAGGTAGATACCTAATAATTCAAGGCATGCTTCTGACAGAACTTCTCAACCTGGTCAACATTTATGCGCCAAATAATGATGACCCTGAATTTTTCAGTAATTTGTTTTTCACTCTATCAACCCTCAAAGGTCAATATATAATAGCAGGAGATTTCAACTGTACACTAGATCCCTCTAAAGATAGGTTAACACATATTGATAAGTCCCATAATAAAAGCAGAGGAATTATACATCAGTTTATCAAGACATTAAATCTTAGAGATATATGGAGAGACAGAAACCCTGAGGTATTATTCTATTCGTGTTTTTCCAGTACACATAAAACATACTCCCGAATTGATTATTTCTTAATTTCTGCAGGCCTGGTGTCTAGAATCAAGGAATGTAATTATGACAGTATTCTGATATCAGATCATGCCCCAAATAATTTGTGTTATGTAGACCCAGGCTTGAAAAAGGATCCACCAAAATGGAGATTGCAGCAAAGTTGGCTACGGGACCCAGATCTAATCTCTTTCCTTGAGGTACAAATTGATGTATTTTTCATAATCAACACAGATGAGACTTCTGCAAGCACCAGATGGGAAGCTTTTAAAGCTTACATTAGGGGCCAGATTATTAGTTTTACAAGTTCTAAATCTAAAAGAGCTAAACAAAAATTTACATTGTTAGAGTCAAAAATCAAAGTCTTGGAGAGAAATTATTATCAAAATCCCGATCCAAAAACTCACCAGGAATTGTTATTGTTGAGAACACAGTATAATGAAATGTCAACTGCAAAAGCTACAGATAATCTCTTAAAACTTAAACAAACTATATTTGACCAAGGGGAAAAATCAGGAAAAATCTTGGCATGGCGCTTAAAACAACTTCAAACCGAAAGAGCTATTACCAACCTCAAGACTCATAATGATGACTCTATTATAGATCCTATTAAAATTAATGAGGCATTTAGAGAATATTATGGAAAACTATATAGTTCCGAAAGAGCTCCAGAATTACCAGACCAAAAGCTATTCCTAAATAATATTGATATCCCTAGTATATCAGAGGAAGAAAGGATGGAACTGGGTGACGACTTATCCTTAGAAGACATCACTATGGCAATAAAGAGCATGAAATCTGGGAAGGTGGCAGGACCAGACGGCCTACCCATCGATTTGTATAAGAAATTTGAATCTAAATTAAGGAAACCTCTTCATTTCGGGAAGGGATCCTCCCTCCCTCCTTGAGAGGGGCTTTGATTACTCTCCTTCCTAAACCTGGAAAATCAAATGATAAATGCGAAAACATGAGGCCAATCAGCCTCCTCAACTCAGATTTAAAAGTACTCTGCAAAATTCTAGCAAAAAGATTAGAGATTATTCTACCAGATATCATAAAGGGAGACCAAAATGGGTTCATTGTGGGTCGTCAGGGATTTCATAACGTAAGAAGGGTTTTAAATATCTTACATTCCCAAAGAGAGTTACCAGATACAGCTTTCCTGTCATTGGATGCTGAGAAAGCATTTGACAGGGTGGAATGGGCATACCTGTTTGAGCTTCTCGAACGATTTGGGCTGGGAGAAAACTTTTGTAAATGGGTGAAATTATTATATAAAGAACCATATGCAGAAATAATTACTAACAACAATATATCTATGCCAATTAAAATCAACAGGGGATGCAGACAGGGGTGTCCATTGAGCCCTCTCATATTTACGATGGCAATTGAGCCCTTAGCAATTGCAATACGAAATCACACATCAATATCAGGCATACCTATAGGTCAACTTGAACATCGCATAGCTCTATATGCGGATGACGTAATCCTGTTCCTTAAAAATCTGGGAGAATCGATCCCGGCTCTTATGGACCTCATTAAAAGATTCGGCAATATTTCTGGGTACAAAGTTAATAGCCATAAATCTGCCATATTACTGCTTAATTCGAATGAGAGAGAGAACCCACCCAATTATATTGGTCACTTTAAGTCAGTTGACAGCTTTACATATTTAGGAATACAAATTACTCACAGGTTAGAAGAAGTGGTACAGACTAATTATAGCCCTGTTGTAAATTCTATTTGCGAATCAATTGATAGATGGTCATCTCTTCCTATTTCCCAGATAGGCAGAATTAATATATTGAAAATGAACACTCTCCCAAAGCTATTATATCTCTTTCAAAACATCCCCTTGCCGCCTCCCCCAAACTTATTTCCTAGACTAAGGACATTATTCACAAACTTTATATGGAAAAATAGACGCCCCAGACTTCGCCTGTCTCTTCTGTATTTACCTTATGACAGAGGTGGCCTACAATGCCCAAACATGTTGTGGTATTACTGGGCAACTCAAATCAGAACTTTGAGGTTTTACTACTCGACAGAAGGACTACTTTCACCAGCATGGAAAGACATTGAGTGTAACTCTATAGGGCTCCAACTGCCGACATATATATACTCTGATAATCCGAAAAACCTTAAAAGGAAAACATCGAACCCTATATTGAGAAACATGATTTCTGTATGGTACGAGGTACAAAAATACTTGTCGGAAACACCTGTTCTCTCTCGCTATAGTCCCATTTGGGGCAATAATTACTTTGTGCCAGGTAGGGCAGACGGGGGCTTTAAATTATGGGCTGACAAAGGAATAACACAAATTAATGACATATTCGACTCAAAGGATGAGCATATGGAATCATTTGAAATTCTAGTAAACAAACATTCTATCCCTCGCAAGCATTTCTTTAAGTACTTACAGCTCAGAAACTTTATTTATTCTAATCAAAATCACTCCCTGGCCATACCCGCTCTATCCTCATTGGAGAAAGTTTTAATTAAAAATCCTTTCGGAAAGGGAATTATTTCGGATGTATATGATTTGTTGATTGCTAGATCACTAGAATCTTCAGAACCCAAATTGAAAGCATGGAGGAGGGACCTTCAAGAGGAAATATCAGTGGAAAAATGGAACAAGGCATGCAAAAGAGCTCAAACCCAGACCGCTAACACTCGTTTAAAGCTTCTACAGTACAATTGGATAATGAGAGTATATATAACACCAGAAAAACTCAATAAATTTAACCCCAACATTCCAGACTTATGTAACAGGTGTAGAGAGGACAAGGGTACATTCTTTCATTGTATATGGGAATGTCCAAGAATTCAAGAATTCTGGGAAGAACTTGGAATAATAATACAGGACATTCTGTCAATTAAAATTACTGTTGAGCCTAAGCTGTTTATTCTTGGCATTTATCCAGAGGGACACAGGATGAAATGCAGTGAACAGATCTTTATGGATATGTGTATTTTACAGGCCAAAAGATCAATAGCACTAACGTGGAAAAGCACAGGTAAACCAAGTATTGTGCAATGGTTTAGGAAGATGTCTCGGTGTCTACCATTAGAGAAAATTTCATACACACTCAAAGACAGGCAGGAAAGATTCCAAAGTATTTGGGGCCCATTCATAAAATATCTGGAGGACAAGGACTTATCACACTGGATGGACGAACCTGGGCGTGAACAAATGTAAACTCTGCAATAAACCATTTGAACAGGTGTGTGAATTGACCAGGAGTAGAGTAGGAGTTGGATATAATTAATGTATCTGTTGCAATGTACCCTTTTCTTTATTATATATATATATATATATATATATTATTATTTTTTAACAGTTTTCATGTTTTTATTATTACCTTTATTTTATTTTTTCTCTCCCTTTTATTTTGTATGTGTATACGTATATGAGCTCAGTTATATGATTGCCTCTCCATCAATGTACGTACTATATATAGGCCTACATGTGTATGGCAATTCTGGTGAGTTATCTGCTTGTATGTACAGTATATACATATATCATTATTACTAATTATTTATTTTCAAGATTTGTTTTATCTTTTTCAAAAAACTCAATAAATATATTGTTGAAAAAAAAAAGTGCACAACTGCACATATTTTATTAATTTTTGAGTGCATCAATATGCTATAAAATATATATGGACCTAACTGTAGCTGTCAAAACCTACTAGCCATGTTGCAAGTGGCCTACAGTGTTTAGTGAAGTAGTGCACCATTTACAACACATCCCCTCTCTCTGAGCCACTCCAGAACCCCATGAACCCCATTTGTGTTTCTACGCCTCTTCACTCTTGGAACGTACTTACCTGTGACGTTTTCACTATGGCGTGTTAGTATGGAGGTTAGTAGCCTCAGGAACGTCTCTGGTGTTTTCATCCACAACCAAGCCTTGTTGTCACTGTCAACTGTGTGTGTGTGTGTGTGTGTATGTGTGTGTGCCTGAGTGATCTTCAAGTATGCTACTACAGTGTGTATGTGGTTCTATGTGGCCAGGCCGGGTGTGAGGGAGCCCCAGGGCGAGGGCGAGGTGGGGGGGGAGGCCGGCTGCCCCGCGGGGGACCACACCCTCCCGGCTCCTGCGGTGGCGGACGACAAGCTGGAGACGGCCGGTCATCATGAGACCTGGAGTCAACCTCACAGGTAGGAAACAATGATGCAAACAAGCCTATGACACCATCAGCCCTGCTTGTACGTCCTTTTTAAGGACACGGTACATCTCTTGCTCAGAGGCGGAGCTACCGTGGGGGCACGGGGGGGGGCATCTGTGGCAGGTGTTGAATATGTTTTTTTTGCATATTAGGAAAGTTTAAGTGTTGATGTGCCCACTCGATATAACAAACAACAACAGTTTTAGGATCACTAAATACTTCTAATTTGTGAATTGGATTCACTCTATCATCTGCAATAGGCCAACTTACTGCGTAAGTAATTACATGGCTTTGATTACATTGGCTTGAATAAACAAACGTTCGTTTTAGAACGTGTTTCAAAAGCAAGGACTGTGTGATCATCTAATTGTGTGTAGTTATGTGTTTTTAGCATGTTGATGTTTTATTAGCATGTTGTGATGTGCTAAACATGCAGTTAGATGTTCATAGCGAAGTTATTTATAGATCTAGCCTGCTAGCAGCTGTGTTGCGTGTGTTTTGATTCAGAGCGCTCCCGAACTGCGTTCACCTGTTCAAACGTTTTTGATTGTAGCCTCCCGGGAAGTTATGGTTTTGTCATGGAATTCAAAAGTGAATGTAACCGGGATGAATGACAGGGGTGCGTGTCGGTCTGCGAATGTGAAGGAATCTCTGCCATATTATAATAGACAGAAACGTATTGTAGTAAAATTCCGCTCTACTACTGTGTAGCCTAACTGTACAATTTAAGAAAAGTAACTGTTTCCACTTAGTAGTCTAAATGTTGGGGGTTAGAGTAGTCTTAGTACTCTAAATGTTGGGGGTTAGAGTAGGTGGCGGCCTTCATTTTTGACCCCAAAAAATAGTTTGGGTGGTTTTTGGCTGGCCCCCCCAATCTAACTGTTGTACCCCCTTCTTCCTCCTCCTGAAAATGACCTGGCTACGCCCCTGCTCTGGCTGTCTTAAATTGTGTGCCCTGTCACTGATTCCATGCGTCCAGACAGGAGGATGTACTTAAACAGTGTGTTTTTATGCAGAGTGATCGTCCTAGAGCAGTCTCCCATCAAGACCCAAAGTGAGCCCAACCAAGTCCTCAGAGACTCCGATTGATGGAACATGGCAATGAGTATTACTGTTCATCACCTTCATGGATCTGTCACCACTTGAAAAGGTATACTGTTAACAAATACTGCCAGATTTGAAGGTCTTGGAACGTATTGGCTGTTCTTACTGTTCATCTTAATATCCATTTCGTCTTGCTAGTTCTCTCAATGAAAACATGATCTTACTGTTCACCTTCTTAATATTTTTTTGTGTTGTCTTTCATAATTATTTTGTTCTGTAAATCTATTTGAAGTTCCATTTCTTTGTGTTGGCGTTAAGCGGTTGTAGGCCACTTGAGCCCATTTAGAATGAAATAGAAAGAAACCGTTAACTTGTTAACATCATTACTGATTATTATTAATGCTGTCTGTTGTCGTTGATGTATTCATTTTGATCTGCCATGGGGATATCTTTACCTGGCTGCCTAACAACTGCTATTTCAATGGAAAGATTCTGTAATACCAAGGAAACCTCCAAATAAGATCTATATTTAAATGTTCATTAGTAACAATTTTATTACATGACAAATACATTTTGCACTCTTTGTTCAATAAACTGTTTATAACTGATATGATGCGTTTTTGTGTGACTATATGCAAATGTTGTGTGCCTATCAAATATTGCAATACTCATTGTTTAACCTTAAACATAAGTGTGCCCACTCTCAGTAGTAAACAACATTCTTAGGAGCAGGCACATACCATATCAAGTAACAGTAAGACCAGTTTAACTCTAAGGACATAGGAGCCTACCCAGTGGTCAGCAGAGCAGAACAGCATGAACACAGGATAGCCATGTATGGGAACTAATGTCAGTATTGTAAGTTACGAGGTAAAAGCTATTTCCTCTCTGAGAACTGTATATAAGCTGTAACAAACATCAGTACTTTGCTTGGCATCTTATGCCACAGCCAGGCTCGGCACCAGCCGCAGCCAAGCTCGACATCTCCTATGTCGTAGCCATGCTTGAAGCTTGGACTTAACAGAGCATGCTGCCTTGGAAACATCAGTACTTTGCTTGGCATCTCTTTATGCCACAGCCATGCTCGGCACCAGCCGCAGCCAAGCTCGACATCTCCTATGTCGTAGCCATGCTTGAAGCTTGGACTTAACAGAGCATGCTGCCTTGGAAACATCTGTACATGGGAATGCAACCCAGATCTGCCTAATACAATGATTACGATTCAACCTTCTCTCTGAGTCATCAATATATAATTTCCGGCCACGTGACCAAGAAAGATCTCATATATATCAAATGGCTTCTAACGAACAGGATGCTAGATTCAGCGAAACAGGTAAGGCACAATGTGATTATTTGCTTTAACCTGAATTGCTGTTCTAGAACGAATCTCAATTTTTTTCAAAAAGGAGATGTATTGATATTGGAAAGTACTAAATTAAAATATAGTTTGAATAGAAGGCGCTGTATAGTCAAAGACGGTGGTCAAAACACTGAGAGTTAGGATTTATGGAGATTCTGAACTTTGTAAGGAACAAAGCAGAAGTCTATTGTGTAATGGAAATACTGTGGACAAACAGTACAGACTGAGATATTTATTGTGTATTAAGTTAGGGACAAGACCTTAAATACGTGATTGAAAGCACAGCACTTTGAGGAAAACTAAGTTTGAAAAGATTTGGCCATAATATTTAAAAGACTCTAAGAGAAGTTTCAATCAACATAATTGATTACTAAAACCGCATGTCTATTAACATCATGGGAAGCAAACTAGTATGAATGGCATGCAGAATGTTATCATTAAGAATGAAATGAATAACAACCATATTTCTGAACCAAGCATCACAACAGGGCGAGAGTGTTAAAACTCTGACCCTAGGCTATTAATAGAATGGAGACTGCTCCTGTAACCAAACACACACACACACATAGAGCTACAACATACAACAACTAGACAAATTTGTCTCATATTGAAATTATCATGCAAATCTGTGTTAATTCAGCAGACATATAACATTTTGATTGATTTAGTGAACAGAGAAATACACATTAAGACTCTAAGACTATGAAACATCAAAGGAGGACATTTCTGATGGAGAAAACACAATTCAGCAAGAAAGACCTGGAATGTATTCTGACAATGCCTGTCAATTCTATTTCCTGACAGAATCAAGGAAATCAAGAGACATTGAGCGAAGGACTCAGAGACCGAGATGCTGTTAAGATCTGGTCTAATTAACCATTGCAGAAGTGGGGAGAGAATGTTGCAGATGCTGAAGGAAGCTATTGCCGGATGAAACAAGAGAAATGAGACAAACTAATGACATTTCAATGTGACAAACAATGGAAATGTTAATTCTTATGATTTAAGACAGAGACATGATGATGACAAGAGAGACTTACACATACTTTTATGTAGTCGTAATTGTTCAATTGTACTGACGCACGCAACTAACAGTGTCATCAGCAGTAAACAGCTGAATTCAACATACAAAATTGGTATACTCTTAAGAGAGAACAAACACTTGCAAGTTTGCAATACCATGCACACACTACTCATGGCATGAACTTACAAACTTTCTTCTAGGAATTCTAAGGGACGGGAACAACAGTCCAGATAACCCAATTAACAGACTTATGCTTAACATCTGTATTTTTGTTTCCAACTGTTTCTGAGCAGGTTAATTCCACAATCCATTGATGGAGAGCTTTTTTAATAAGATTTTATAGACTTAAGTCAAGAAAAGGAGGGGTGTAGTGTAATGATAATGCTTAAATTGTCTTAAGTTAATAAAACCTATTAACGCTGTGAACAGAGGCAAGAACACGTGCAAGACTGATGACCATCAAAGAATCAAATAGCACTCCTTGTTACCAGAAACACAAGGCCGTTCCTTTGATTGAAGATCTACTTCCAGACATTGTTATATTAACATATAATGTACTTTGTATGATGGAACCGATGCCTAATTTATTTCTGATGTGGTCATTCATTGACTTTATTAAGAACTCCACATGTTTTTCAATAAAAATAATTTACCAGTCAAATTAATCTTACATCATGGGAGAAAAAAAAGAGTGAGCTGATATGATGCGTTTTTGTGTGACTATATGCAAATGTTGTGTGCCTATCAAATATTGCAATACTCATTGTTTAACCTTAAACATAAGTGTGCCCACTCTCAGTAGTAAACAACATTCTTAGGAGCAGGCACATACCATATCAAGTAACAGTAAGACCAGTTTAACTCTAAGGATATAGGAGCCTACCCAGTGGTCAGCAGAGCAGAACAGCATGAACACAGGATAGCCATGTATGGGAACTAATGTCAGTATTGTAAGTTACGAGGTAAAAGCTATTTCCTCTCTGAGAACTGTATATAAGCTGTAACAAACATCAGTACTTTGCTTGGCATCTCTTTATGCCACAGCCAGGCTCGGCACCAGCCGCAGCCAAGCTCGACATCTCCTATGTCGTAGCCATGCTTGAAGCTTGGACTTAACAGAGCATGCTGCCTTGGAAACATCTGTACATGGGAATGCAACCCAGATCTGCCTAATACAATGATTACGATTCAACCTTCTCTCTGAGTCATCAATATATAATTTCCGGCCACGTGACCAAGAAAGATCTCCATTATCAATAACCCTCTTGATTTAGTCCATGATTAGGCAGAGGGAATCTTTGAATTTAATTAAGGGCCAGAAAATACACTCAGAACAAGAACAGAGTTTAATTAAAACAGGAATCAGTGGAATTCGAACCATGACATACAGTATTTACACAGGTGAAATTCATTATTACACATTAGCCGAGTTGGAAACCCTCACAATCAAGTATCAAACTCTGGTCTTCTACCAAAAGAAAAAGTTAATCTTTAATTTACAATATGAGGTGCATCACATAGTGCTTCGCTAACAGCATCCTAGAAACCTGTTCCCAGATTGAGGTGACGGTCCCATCCAGTGTTCTTCATCAGCTCCTCATGATGTTCTTTTCCAACTACCAAGCAAGTAACAAAGGTTTACGAAGCCTTTAGTCTTTGTACGCCGTGGGGCTTAGGAGATCAACAAGGAACCTATGTTCAACATGCCTACAAAAGGGACACGGGGAGGCCAAATCTGTCGTTTGCGCCACATACTGATACTACTGTGTAGTAGAATAGCATTAAATAGTCTGTTGGATGTTCTTCTTCCTAGGTCTCATAGTAGTCGAACGTTCCCCTTCTTGTCCAACTTGACCAGAGAGAGGTGCTGCAGAGTCTTCAGCTTGGCATTGCTAACCTTCATGTTCATCTGCTTCATGGTTTGCAAACTGAGGGCACAACTGGAGAAAGATTGGCAGTTAGCACCGGCAAGATCATAAAAAGGCCTAGTCAAACAATTGCCTCGATTTAACACACAAATGACAGTTTGACTCGTCTACCCCCAGTTTAACTGTTCTGCACTAAACTCCTGCTGTTGGTGACACAGCTGGTGTTTTCTGTGTGAAGGGGTATGTGTCTCAGCAGGAAGGTGACCAGTCAGACCTGCTCGTCCTGGCAGAGAAGTGCTCGTGCAGCTGCTTGTAGAAGGCGTTGAGCTCGGCTAGCTTGACGTTGGAGCGCACGTTGTGAGGAACCCCCTCGAATGTGTCTTCACTCAGCTCCTCAAACCCCCCGTTCCTGGAGGCTAAGGACAAAGGGAGGTCATTTTTACCCCCTGTCCCTTGAGATTAAGGACAAAGGTCGTGGCACTTTTAGCCCTAGGTGCTAGCTGGAGGCTAAGGACAGAGGGGGGTCACTTAGCCTAAGTCCTTTTGTCCTACTGTTCCGTGCTTGGTCAGAGTCTTGGGGCCTCATTTATAAAGCTTTGCATAGAACTGGCGTAAAAAGCTTGCGTACATAGACAAGCAAGAATATTTACGCACACCAACATTCAGATTTATAAGACGGTCCCATGCCTGCTTCCTTTTATAAATCACAATCAACTCTAAATTTTGTGCACGTGAACGAGTGTCTTGTCCCACCCTTTTTAACGCCCATAGTTGCCTATAAATGGTTAGTGAAACACCCCGACGGAATGGCCAGAAAATCTCACCCAGTCAATTTCTGTGCAACAGTTCTGCGCAACGAACACGTCATAACAATATAAAACTTCTCTCGTCTGCCAGACCATAGATAATATACAACAACGGAATCAGTTTAAACGTAATTCGTCCTACTGTTCACCTTATTATTTATGATAATAGGGCTACATTTCTTAAAGGGAACCCTGGTTATTAAGACATGTAGGCCTTAATACACTCTAATTGCCATCTGCTACTAAAATATGTTGGTAGAAAGACATGAAATATGTTCATTATGTTAAAAATCCTCAATCTGTAATACATATTTTTACCCATATAGGTCGCCATATTACTGCAGTCGCGCAGTAGTGACGTAGTCTGAGTAGTCGTCTCTGGAAAATGTGCGTACATCTTTTTGGGCGTACGCAAGCTTTATAAATGAGGCCCCTTGGTCTTTCCAAGAGGAAATGCTGGAATGTGGCAGTCATGGGTGCATTCGGCATAAATAAACACTATTGAATATGAGCAAAGTGTATTCCAATCTAACAACAGTGATTGGTTATAAAGTAAATGTAATATGGATTTGTCTGAAAAGAAAGGTTTGCGGAAGGGAGAGTCGTGGACCTAAGGTTAGCCATTACCTACATTCTGGCTGCTCTTTGGCTGAGGAGGGCTCTGATGCAGGTACCTGTGTGAATACACAAACATCCACATATTAGCAGCCTGGTAAGAAATCATGATTACTGTAGAAGACTTGATGGAAAATAACTAGTGCTGAACATTTTAATCAAGTTAATCACAATAATATTCTGTGATTAATCAGGATAATCATGAGTTAATCAAGTTTAATAATCAAGTTTAAAATACTAGTCCTTTTGGGGGGAGATAAGAAGAGGAGGTAGTGATTAGCATCTATACATATGTCGATATCCTAAGTGGTCCTGAATAACGACACATCATTATTACAACCCAGTATACAAATCAGTCTGTCTTGACACCCCTCTACAGTGTTATCTGTGTTTGCCACACGTCAGTAGAACTTGGTAATATATTATATTATAAATAATGATTAATTTGAGTTAAAGAACGCGTTATGGTTTCCAGATTAATCGTGAGCGTTAACACGTTAAGATTGACAGCCCTAAAAATAACACATGCTTTCCACTCTAGTTTAGAGCATCAGCAGACAGACCCAAGGTGGACAGCTTACCTCTGCTGTGTTTTCATTGATTGTTAACCCGAGGAACTCCGCCGCGCCCTGCTCGACCTCGGACAACGGTGGAACCTACAAATACAATACGTTCAGTGTCCAAACGATAGATATTAAGTCATACCACATAACGCTTGCAATCACACGTGATGGAACATTATCCCAGTTTCAGACACATTGTTGACAGCCAGCTGCACGTGAAGGGGGGACAACCTACCTCTACGTCAGCGGTCTGCTGTAACTGTTGGACCAGCTGCACCGTGGTGTCAAGATGCGCTCTGATGGAGTCCATCGACTGCTTCTGCTCGGCTGCAATCCCCTCCACTTGCGTGCACAGTGCTGCGTGCCTGGCCTTGATGGCTGCCAGGTTCTCTAGCAACTTCACTGGGTTTGCCTGGGGGTCACAGGCAAGGTAAGTCACATTGATCTGAGACTTTGTTTGTTAAGCAGACAAAAAATTAAGACATCAGTCTGCATGTCAGAGGTTAGGGCTTAGAGATTAGAGAGTTCAGAGATTTTATTCGATCGCGTTGCCTTCGTGGGAAGATTCAGCGCGCTTGTGGCGCTTTTCCACTACAGGGCCAGCCCGGGTCGACCCGGGTAGGCCTGCTTCTTTGGCGCTTTTCCATTTGTCGGCCCGGTCGGCTCGGCTCGGTTCTTTAGCTACCCTTCACGAGCAGGAACTACAGGGCCGAAAGGTACCTTTTTGCCAGGCTGCATGTGACGTGTGACGCTGCACACCGTTGATTGGTCAATGGAAATCGTCATCACATGTTCATAGATTTCTTCGCTAACCGCCATCTTTAAATACCACAACAGATTTCGCTCTCGGAAAATGTCACTTACTGTTTCTGTAATAACGTATTAATAAAGTTTAGGAAAATTATGATAACCATCGTATTATCTTAGTTTAATGTAATTTCAATGCATCATAGAACTTTTATTTACAACAAGCATAACATTAAAAAATCGCTATTATGGCGATGTCCTGTGCCTATGCTGTTCCTCAGTCCAGCGGCAGTCAAATGCCGGTAGATTCGCGTCTTGCTCCCTTTAACACATGTTGGCGTTTCCCTGGTTGCGAGATCTAAACTATTAGAACTGAAAGCGGCAGGTAACAGGCACGTAACATCCATATGCTGTATATATAAATAAATATATTTGACTACCAGCAAGACACCGGAGCACTCGTATCTATAACAAACGTCCGCTTGATTGTATGAGCCCCGCGTCAGTCAGCCTTTCCGTAGAAATACATCGTTCCATTATATATCTAACGTTACATGTTTTAAGGCTGATCTGTGCATGATAGTGCTGCATTATGTTGATCTATTTATATCGATCTATTCTTGCCAATTCCTTATTACCAGTGGAAAGGGGGAAGGCTTAAACACTTTGAATGGAATAGATAGGACTTTCCGTTCAATGGAGGAAGCATGATACTCGCGAGTTCATCTCGCTTTTCCCCCCGTTGATGTATTAAACAATCTAAGCAATCTAATCAGAGCAGTTGTTATTATGTAATATTATTGATGGATGTGCCATTTTTGATGGAGAGCAGTGAGCGGATGACTGGATGTGAGCATGTATTTGACTAATGCCGATAGATTCGCGTCTTGCTCCGAAACCGGAGCTGCCGGCAGCAGACAGGATTTTACAGCGTTCCTTCAAACTATCGTAATTCATGAAATATATGCCCAATCTAAAAAATTCAAACAGTTTCTGAAAGCAGAGAATTTGCACTTTTTGAACAGTTGAACTTTTTTAGGCTTATTACGGTAGTTCACCAACAAAAAAAGCACAGTGCTCAACGTGTCAGGAGAAATAAAAATAGAAGTCAGCATTTCCCTGGTTGCGAGATCTAAACTAGTCTACTAGAACTGAAAGCGGCAAGTAACAAGCACTTAATGTTACATGTTGTAAGGCTGATCTGTGCACGATAGTGCTGCATTTTGACATAATTCTTATCGCATTTCCCCCCGCTGATCAGATCAGCGGGGGGAATCTTATGACACGTAAACTCCTCCTACAGTCCCGGGTCTTTCCTTTATAGTGGAAAACGTCTCGTACCCAGAACTGTTCAAAAGCGTGCTGAGGCGAGCCGTGCCGTGCCGGTCAATGGAAAAGCGCCATTGGTGTCGTTTCAGTGGACCTCTTGAAGTACTTAAGTGTATGGACGCCAGGCTCACTCACCTCTGCTGCACCGTTCTCTGGAGCGTTGGTCAGGAAATCCAGCCTGAGCCGTTTCTCCACGTACTCCATGTCGGCCTCCGCCTTCTGGAACTAAGAGGACATGTCGCTTAATGCACTGCAACCCCTCACTATGCCTCACTGCATCCCCTCACTATGCCTCACTGCAACCCCTTACTCTGCCTCACTGCAACCCCTTACTCTGCCTCACTGCAACCCTTACTCTGCCTCACTGCAACCCCTTACTCTGCCTCACTGCAACCCCTTACTATGCCTCACTGCAACCCCTTACTCTGCCTCACTGCAACCCCTCACTATGCCTCACTGCAACCCCTCCTCACTGCAACCCCTTACTCTGCCTCACTGCAACCCCTTACTCTGCCTCACTGCAACCCCTTACTCTGCCTCACTGCAACCCCTTACTCTGCCTCACTGCAACCCCTCACTCTGCCTCACTGCAGCCCCTCACTCTGCCTCACTGCAACCCCTCACTCTGCCTCACTGCAACCCCTTACTCTGCCTCACTGCAACCCTTACTCTGCCTCACTGCAACCCCTTACTCTGCCTCACTGCAACCCTTACTCTGCCTCACTGCAACCCTTACTCTGCCTCACTGCAACCCCTTACTCTGCCTCACTGCAACCCCTTACTCTGCCTCACTGCAACCCCTTACTCTGCCTCACTGCAACCCCTCACTCTGCCTCACTGCAACCCCTTACTCTGCCTCACTGCAACCCCTTACTCTGCCTCACTGCAACCCTTACTCTGCCTCACTGCAACCCTTACTCTGCCTCACTGCAACCCTTACTCTGCCTCACTGCAGCCCTAACGACACCTCAGCTGACTGCTACAGAGAAACGCTGCTTCATTTACAGTTCAGTGGCAACCTTAACCAAACATACAGACTGCTTTTCAAGACAAAACATTGCCTCCGAAAGGGTTCGTTTAGATGAGTGGAGAGTTTCTGTGGCCCATGCATGGAGCCACGTATGAGGCTTCACCCCAAACACTGAAACCCTATAAGCAATATTGCACTACTCTGAACAAAGTGGACAGCAGAGACAATACTGATAGGGTTCCAGGACTCAGGATCAATCCACTTTACTGTCAGATTCAAAAACACATTTCATGATGAAATAATTAATTGAGAGATGTCAGGGTATCAACATGAAATATCAGGCAATTAAACTGACTCTGGTTGTGGGTGATGTTCACATTTTTTAACCAATGAAAATGCAACAATCACACCCTATAATGTAGTCCAACTTGTGTCCTGTTCAGTAAGAGATTACTTGATTTTTATTGAAGCCAAAAAAGTCCAGGCTCCTCTTTAGTGTTCTTGCATAATGAAAATAACAATATTGTTGTTGTTTAATGGATTAATAAGTCTTATAGCAGTCTATAAGCAGTCTTATAGTGCAGATTTTATATCAAACAGCAGACCAACATGTTGTGTGTGTATCCCTCTCCCTCCTTATGGTACATTATGAATCACATGTTTCAGTCAACCTCCAGGACTTTCAATTCAGAAATATAATGTTTTTAATAACAACGAACAATATTGTTGCTGCTTTGCTGTGTCCAAACGTGGTCTTCGCTGCTTCCAGACGCTTTGACAATACTATTGCACTGCTAGCTGTCCAATACAGTAGTGCAATAAAGTCAGAGCACCTGTGAGCAGCATCTAGATCAGGGCTGTATGCCTTCACCCTATTCTTGGGAAAAATCCCTGGCCAATGCCCTTTTAACATTGCACTGCTTTCATAAGAGGGTCACCAGTAGTACAATATAAAAGGGGCACTGGACAGACAGAAAACCTTCTGGGTTCCACATTGCCCTGTAAGTGTTGTCATGCCTGAGGAAGAAGACTGGAGAGAGAATTAATAGCTATTATCTACAGAACTGTTCCGGACACGAGCAATTGCGAGCAAAAAGTTTCACGTGATTGTCCTCTATATGAGCCTTTGTGAGATTTTTGGTTTTACCCAGATCACAGTATTTCGTTAACTATCAATGCCATGGGTCAAAATGAAATCCAGGAATGTTGTCTAGTCAGTCTGCAAAGCAAATAAATAGCAAATAAAAATCACCTAGATTATCTAATCTGATTTTGCTACTCCTGTCCTGGCTACATGTAGCTAGGCGAGCTACTACCACAAGGTCCTCACACACGGTTCTAATGGAATGTCCGGTTATTACAGATAGCTGCAGTTTGGATGCATTACTGAAAACCAGTTATATTGACTCATAACCAACTGCACGGGTGTGTGTTTGAAACCGTGACAAATCTCATTTCAACATTAACGTTCCGGTACCGGGAGCGAGCGCGCGGTCTCGGGCCAGCCACGGCCTCTTCGCGGTCTAAAGACTCGTCCTCGTTGTGAAACGTGTTGTGGCAAACAAACTACGAGCTAAATAAACATTCAATATGGGCAACGGGACATGGAAAAGCGATGCTTTTAAACCATTAGTTGCTTCACAAAACAACTAGGCATGGCCTGTTTTCGCGGTTTTCTTCTATTCTCTGATTTAATCGCGATGGGAACGGCAGAAAAAAAAAATGGAATTTGGATCCTCGCTTGTATAAGACCGAGCTACATTCCGATTTTCTTCACGCACCGATAATTTACACGAGTAGCTCATTTGAGACCACAGGAAAAACAATAACCAATTGACCAACAATGTAGATTCAATAACGATGTTTCGGGAATAAATGTCGTTTATTCAAAACACAGCTTACCATCGCCTCCAGCTTGTCCACTGCTGTCTCCATGTTGAATAGTTGACATTCCTCAGGCAGCCACTGGTTCATGTAAAGCCTGCTGTGATTGGTCAGCTGTCAGGAATAGTGGCAGTCGATTGGTCATTTGTGCGAAACCGCAGTAAGGGAAATGGGCGTTGGAAAAAGGGGGGAGTTGATAAAATGGCGTTCTTTTCACTGGTTGGTGGTTGTTTTGTACACTGGGTGGTGGTTGTTCTTTTCACTGGGTGGTGGTTGTAATGTTGCTTTTATTGGAAGATAAGAGCTTTTTATTAGGATTCTACACTTGAGGAAACAAATGTATCAATAGGCACACTCTCTTCCGCATTCCTACTCCGCCAGGTTGAACCATGGTTTGTTACATTTTACACAAATGTGTGGAGTCTGGTTCCTGCCCAAAGATTACTTGACTTTATAACATAAATCACTTTGATAATGATAATGTTTGTCGTGATCAGAATATTCAGAATCAGAATACTTGAATACATACATGAAAAAACAATAATATATAAGCAAAAGTAATTTAAAAGACAATAGCAAAAAACTAAGAACAATAAATGTATGCTGTAAATTAGAATAAATTAGAATAAAGGTAAAATAATATAAATTACAGTGCATTGTGTGTGTGTGTGTGTGTGTGTGTGTGTGTGTGTGTGTGTGTGTGTGTGTGTGTGTGTGTGTGTGTGTGTGTGTGTGTGTGTGTGTGTGTGTGTGTGACAGAGTGGAGGTCCCAGAGTCAGCGACTCTCAATTAGAGATTACAAGGATAGTCTCCCTAATTTAGGGAGGGCTAAGTGCCTTACTCAAGGGCACACTAGTGGTGGTGTTCCCAGGTGGGATTTGAACTAATGACCCTCTGATCACCAGTCCAACTCACTATCCACTATCCCAAACTTGCCAAACTACCTTGTTTGGCAAATTCCTTGCCCTACCAAATATGATCAAGCTAACCCCCATATCAGATATTCCCTATTTAAAAGTTGTATTGCATTTGAATCCACAAGGAAGTAATAAAGGAAACACATAGAGAAAACATAGAGAAAACTGAAACACTAATAACTATTGCCGTAGGTGCAATCTGTATAGCGCAATCAAACCATCAAGGGAATATGTGGGTGATCAAAGAAGGATGTTCAAGAAAAGTTGTTTAAGGGTAGATTTCTATTAAATTAGGTGAATGAGTTAACAATGTGATAACTCACTATATATTACAATTCACACATACTACTGAGTATCAATTTATGCAAAGAATGACCATCAGGATGTAAGCATCACAGCAGTATCAATCAGAAGGGATGCCTCGGTCCAGTGTTATAATAATATGTTATGTCCCTGGATATGATCAGAAGACTCTGCCTAGCCTAGGCCCACGTACAGTAGGATCAAGGATCACTTCTACAGCAGGACCATCCTCCGGAATGTGTCACGAAAGTGAAAGCCAATGAACACGTCGAATCAATTGTTGAGGACCAATGAAATGACACCGGTTTCTGCGTCTGAAGGGTAAGGTCAAGGCATGATCGACATGACATTACCCCAATCATAAACCAACAGTTCGATAGCTTCACCAATCAAAACGCATAGCGGCCAGGAAGTAGGTTGTCCGCGATAGTTAAGGTAGGTAGAGGCGCATGCGTTCTGTCTCGAGGTAGAGGACGTTGGAGTCACTGTGCAGGAGAGCAGCCAGACATTTTATTTTCTATCAAATCAGCCATCCTGCAACGTATTCAAGATGTTCTCCCGCGCAGTTAGACCTACGATGTGCATTGCTCGGAGCCTGTCCACCACATCACAGGTAAATATGTTTCATAAATCATAAAACAAGCTTTGGCTATCTAGCATTGTAGCATATTAGCTAGCTAGCTAGCTGTCAGATTACCTGAACTCACCAGCCAGTGAGCCAGTACTCGTCTCAAGACACATTTGTGTGAGAGTTGCATTTGTCACTGTCGTTGTCATTGTCATTGTCACTTAATTGCGTATACAACAGTAGTGACAGCTGTTCTCTGCACGAGAATGTAGCAAGATAGATGTATACAGGATAAGGATATCAAATTACCATTTCATTCAGTTCAACGGTCGGAACGGTGTTGTGGTATGGGTCATTGAATTTTGATTGTCAGTAACTATAGAGAAGCCCTCAGGGCGTCCCATTCAAATGGATCAACCTGGATTATAGCCCTGGTTGAGCTCCAAACTCAGTTTCAGCAGCACCCTTGATTAAACGTAGGCACATGACGTATTCCTTGTCTCCCCGACACACCTCTATTTCAAAGACGTTCTTGAAGGTTGGTTGGCGAGGGTGCAATGACACACCATAACAGAACTTACAATGTAGAACCAGGGGGGACGGTTATAGTTTTACATTCTTTCTACAGCTTAATTCATCTTGATTCGCTCAATCAGGAAATCCCTTTTCAGGAATTGGGGGCCATTAGTTAAAACACATCTCTGTGGCCAACCATGAATAGTTATGAGGTTGGATCCAAATAAATATTGTCCTGACCTTTGGCCTTTCTACAGTAGGAGGGGATTATGACCTTCACAAGACATATTGTGCAATATTTTGCTTTGCTGTCCCTAAGCTGTGGATTGTGGTTAACTGTGGACTGTAAAACGAACTATGAACTGTAATCTTATCCGTCCATCCATTAATGAGTGTCATAGCGCTGTTCATGGACGCATTCATTTTCTTTCAGGGAATGTAGCCTATTAGTTAGCCTATTAGCATCAGGCCTGGGCAATTTATTTCCATCAGAAAAAGCTCTCGTGATGATGAGTTGTTTCAGTCAGTTGAAAATGTCTCTCCTCTCCCCCTCAGAACAATGCCAAGGTGGCAGTGCTCGGTGCGTCTGGTGGCATCGGCCAGCCTCTCTCCCTTCTCCTGAAGAACAGTCCTCTGGTGGGCCAGCTCTCTCTGTTCGACATCGCACACACCCCCGGAGTGGCGGCCGACCTCAGCCACATCGAGACCAGGGCTCACGTCACTGGTAAGACAGGACCAACATCTGAGTAGGAAGTTTAGATATGTGGTGACATGGAACCATACTGCCCAGCACACAAGGTCAGCGGTTCAACCCCCGGCTGGCCACGTGTCGACGAGGTGTCCTTGGGCAAGACACTGAACCACAAATTGCTCCCAATGAGCATGCTGGTGCTTTGCATGGTAGCTTGCCGCCATTGGTGTGTGAATGTGTGTGTGAATGAGGCCATTATAAGGCGCTATACAAATTTAATAAATAAAAGAATGACCTTGATTCCTCCTCCAGGTTACATGGGTCCCGACCAGTTGGATGCTGCACTGAAAGGTTGTGATGTCGTTGTCATCCCCGCTGGGGTCCCAAGGAAACCCGGTGAGCTCACGCAGGGTCACAGTGCATTAGCAACTCAGGAACCATTCCCATTTTATCTTTTTCAAAAGTGAAATGCAATATTCTATAAAACTATTGTAAATTAGCAGGGCATTGGTTTTTATTTGCATCATTTGTCGTCAGGTTTAAGGACATAATGAGACATTAGCCATGATACATTGATTTATTTCTGCCTACTCCAGGCATGACCCGTGATGATCTGTTCAACACCAACGCCACCATCGTGGCCACCCTGGCCGACGCTGTCGCCCGCAACTGCCCCGAGGCCATCATCTGCATCATCGCCAACCCTGTGAGTGTTGCACCTCTCTCCTGACTCCCCCTGACTCCTGACTCCTCACTCCCCCTGACTCCTCACTCCCCCTGACTCCTGACTCCCCCTGACCCCTCACTCCCTCACTCCCCCTGACTCCTCACTCCCCCTGACTCCTGACTCCCCCTCTCCCCTGACTCCTCACTCCTGACTCCTCACTCCCCCTCTCCCCTCACTTTGCTCTTTAAGAGGCTCAGCAGTCTAGTCAGAGTTCCTGTTGGAGAACGGCCAAAGCCACGCTCAAACTGCTTTTCAGGAAATGCTGTAAGATTTTAATCCAAAAAGGACATTCTCTTCACGTTCTGTTCGGTTTAACTGAATGTCTTTGGATCCGGCAATCAATATGTCCTTTTTAAAAAATAATTCTTTAAATTTTTCATTGATGAGAAGCATGAGCAAAGAACAAAGTTTACATTTACCGGGTTTGCGTTCACCATTTCTTTTTACCTTTTTTTTCTCCTCCCGTCCCACCCACCCCCACAGTGACGACAGAAAAGAAAGAAAAACTAAAACAAACACACATCACCAATGCAATAACATTGATAATTAACTGATCAGTAGATGGCTAAAGAAAAAAAAAGAAAATTAAGTAAATAAAATTAAGTAAAATAAAGGTTAAAAACCTCTGCTTCAGCTTCTGTGTATTTAGCCATGGAATACATTTTTCCTGCCATTGCGAGGTGTAATATAACACTTATTTTGATCAAATAGATTAATCAAAAAGTAGGCTAACTTGTCAGAATGTGAAATCTGATGAGAGTGTTTGGTAGGCTACTCAGGCTTCATGCTCAACTGGAGGTCCAATATGCCCTTTAATGCAGTTGACACGTGTTGCTTACAGTATACTGTACGTAGGTTCATGAGTAAAGGTATTGTGTATGTAGAAATGTAAATACTGGTTATTCTTGCTCGGATTGACGAGGTCAATCATCACACATGGTGATGAGGTCCATTTAGTTTTGTGTTTTAGTAATGAACCAGAAACTGTGTTTCCCTGTTCCTAGGTCAACTCCACAATTCCCATCACATCAGAGGTCATGAAGAAGTACGGCGTCTACAACCCCAACAAAGTATTTGGAGTCACTACACTGGACATTGTCAGAGCCAATGCTTTTGTGGCAGACCTGAAAGTAAGCCTTTTTTCTTTTTCTTTTTCTACGGACTGAAGAGCTCACATGACTTCTGTATACTGTTAACTCTTGTTGCCACGCAGTGACATTCACACCCTGAAAGGTGTGTCATTATGAACGGGTCAAAGCTTGTATTTTATAGCCCCGATTGCACAAGAGTAGATGCATGAGAAGAACACCACTGGATTACAGAGTAAAATCCATCTTAAAGGTTTTGTAACAGGATTATAATGAATTGAATTTCACATGGTACGTAATCGGTTACAAACAACCTTCCAAATGACATTAAAAGCTCAGTATCCCAAAATAGCGATATTGACAAATCTCACACTCAAATAACTGTGACCGAGCTTAGACAATTTCATTGTGTAGATTGGAACGAACTGCACAGGGCTTTCACCTTTTGTGTTTACATTTACAGCTTGTTATAAGCAGCCCTATGCTTCTACTGTACACCTTACCATTGTCGCCAAGCACATGACTGAAGCCTGTTTGGGCAAGACAAGATGTCTGACCTTT
The DNA here is from genome assembly GCF_963989245.1 of Nansenia antarctica. Classification (NCBI taxonomy): domain Eukaryota; kingdom Metazoa; phylum Chordata; class Actinopteri; order Argentiniformes; family Microstomatidae; genus Nansenia; species Nansenia antarctica. The sequence continues at coordinate 25,455,508 of NC_137689.1, read as the reverse complement.
GGGTTTCCTGTTCTAGGGCCTTGACCCAGCACGTGTCAACGTACCAGTGATTGGAGGTCACGCGGGAAAGACCATCATTCCCCTCATCTCACAGGTAAGACCAAGATGGCCTCAACAGCTATCACATACGTGACCCACTTTCACAAGACATAGTCTGGTCATGAAAAACAGATGCAGCTGTGTAAAGACGAAACGGAACCGTAGGGGTGAATTGGGATTGGCCTTAAGTGTTCAGTCTGATATGGACTCCTGTTTTAGTGAGTTGTTTCTGGCTCCCTCTAGTGGTTTTTTAACATGTGTGTGGTTGGGTATCAGTGTGTCAGCTTTGCTAGGAGGCCTTGACTGAGGTATTTGGTGTTAGACTGTCGCTAAAAGGAATGTCTTACCCACGGCCATATGAAATTCTGTTAAAAAGCCTATCAGTGTGGGGGTTTTTGTCTTTCTTTCCTTTTTATAGAAAGGTATGCACATTGCGTTCCATGTAGATAACCACATCTCCCTTGCGTCTCTAGTGCACACCCAAAGTGGAGTTCCCAGCCGACCAGCTGGCTGCCCTGACAGGCAGGATCCAGGAGGCCGGCACGGAGGTGGTGAAGGCCAAGGCTGGAGCAGGTAAGGCAGTGTGAACCGTACCACTGACGGAATTGATGTGCAAACTGTCCCTTCAAGAACATATGGGGTGGCGTCCGAGCCGTGATGTCATGAAGCTGACTGGCTGTGCTCTGTGTTGTCCAGGCTCTGCTACTCTCTCCATGGCCTACGCGGGGGCCAGGTTCACCTTCTCTGTCCTGGACGCCTTGAACGGAAAGGAGGGTGTGGTCGAGTGCGCGTACGTGAGGTCAGAAGAGACCGAATGCAAATACTTCTCTACACCTCTGCTCCTCGGCGTAAGTCCCTCTCCAACTCATCAACAGGCTTTGATAATGGGGGGGGGGGGGGGGGGGGGGTCGAGGTTAACCTTTTTATTTTTATTTACATATACACATGGTTGTTGTTTTTTCACTAAATCAACAGCTTATTTGACAAAATCTGAAAATACTGACATTTGGGGATAACCACATCTTGCTTATTTATTCTAGTGCTGTTATATTGTACTCATTTCATACTATGCTCTCTGTCAAAGGAAAGCAAAGGTTCCTGTATAAAATAGTCGTTGACATTTGAGTAAATGTAAAACTTATCCTTTTAAGGTGGTAACAAATGAGTATGTTATCTTTTCAGAAAAATGGAATTGAGAAGAACCTTGGGCTTGGCAAGCTGACATCCTTTGAGGAGAACCTGGTGGCTGATGCCTTGGGTGAGCTCAAGGGCTCCATCAAGAAGGGAGAGGAGTTTGTGGCGAACATGAAGAAGTGAACAGGGTTTTAGTCAGCCTCAGTATCTGTGGTTATTTATATTGTCCAGTCACCTAAATGGCACCAGGGCCTCTCAGAATCCAATTTCCATCATGTCTGACGACACAATAGATGTTTGTTACTGATCAGAATTGTTAACGACCTCATCAATAAACGGTTGACCTGACCATTGTGCACTGGATCCATGTACATTTGAGAGCTAGTGATGGAGAGTCTTTACAGATGCTATATTTTTTGCACTTCCTCCTGCTTTGGTTTTGTTGATCTTATGTAGGCATGCATATGGCTCCTGTGTGTACATCACTTGTATACAGCACTTGCCATGTCAAAGTAGGCTGTTCCATGTTACTATACATGGAGTCATATAATGTGTAAAGTAGTATTTGTTCTTGGCACACCTACCCATTAAATATTCTCATGACTTCTTTCAAATACAAACCCATTGCATTTTTATTTTACTATTGGAGGAGGGGAGAAGATGATGAGGATTTCTTCAGAAAATACCTACTTTTATTTCATTCAATCTAGTATATTATTTTTGACATAGCAAATCGATCATACATAACAACACAGAAACACCTGGAAGCTGGTTTCTGTGCTATGCAGAAGTGGTGGCAATGAGATGGTTAAATGGAATGTTTGGAATGAGTTGGCTACCTTGTAACCAAGCCGACCAGCGACCACACAAGCGCTTCATATCACAACAAACCCGCTAGTAATAAACTGCAATCAGTACAAAGACTGCGGACAGATTTCGGGTGACCAGGAGTAAGATTCGCAAATGTAATGTTCTGTTATTATGCCGTTTTCTATGTCATTCGGCAGGGGTGTTATTCTTCTGTGTAAATCACTGTAGATGACTAGAGCAGCTAGCTGGCTGAGGTGGTGTCATCGTCGTGTCGCCGCGCCACCACAAAGCGAAGGACTCGAGCAAGGCAACACTTTGACTCATTTGAGTGATTTTGAACTACTCTCACTACATCGTTAATGTTCAATATCTTACTTACGTCTGGGCTGGATAATGTATGCACGCTTAGCACAGCGCTCTTTAATTTCAGACAAATGTCATTCATATTGTTGACTTACCATCTCTGTTTGGCTTGAAGTTACACCGTTGGCATCCTAAAAAAAGAAAGAAAGGCGCAATGTCCGTTCAACATAATACCGATCAAAGTATTAAGTCCTTCAAGTCTAGTGAGGAGTATCTGTATGCCATGAAAGAGGATTTGGCGGAATGGCTGAGGGATCTGTACGACATTGACATTGATGTGAACAACCTGTTGGAGAGGCTGGAGACGGGCGCCCTCCTGTGTTCCCTCGCCAACCATGTCACCCGGGAGGCAGCAGAGTTCATCCACAACCACGGGACAGTGCCGCAGGTCCAGTTGCCGAGAGCAGGTGTCACTTTTATCAGTTCCGCCCAACCAGCCACTTTCCTGGCCCGGGACAACATCTCCAATTTCATAAACTGGTGTCGAAAGCAGATGGGCGTTAAAGGTAGGCCTATGTGTTACATACGGTATGTCTTTGCTGATAACATGACTTCAGATGCCATTCCAACAGGAATTCCCCTATCTTATCGAGGAGTTAGTAATAGATTCTAAGTCATTGACTTATCATGACAGGTCACTGGTCAGGGGTCTTCACATCACCGCCATGGGATGAGGGCATAATAACTTCTATTCTTTAGAGTAGACTAAACTAGCTGCCCAAAATGTCTATGTAATGAACAAAACTGCTTTAATTGTGACTTTTTTAATGCCATGCATTCAGTCGATTAGTATACATGATCTGACGTGATCAATCAATCTATCAGTCACATAGATGGGCGGCGATTAAACGACTGGCACCACCACAATTGTGTCTTATGGAATCTTACCACTAGGTGACGCTCTAGTTCAATAACGTTTTTTTATTTATTATTATTATAACACAGGTAAGCCTGCTTCAAATACCTAGAAGAGCCTTTATTTTCAAGAGAGGAATAAAACATTATAACATAGAACACAGAGAAAGAATTAATCTGCTTGGGCTAACTCGGTTGTGATTCACACACTATATTGAAATAACAGTGGCTCTAACTATTGTTCTGCACAACAAACAGTGCTCAGATAACAACACCACTACTAAAACATCAAACGATCCCATCCACTACTCCAGATGTCCTCATGTTTGAAACGGAGGACCTGGTGCTACGTAAAAACGAGAAGAACTTTTTGCTGTGCCTGCTCGAGGTGGCCCGGCGGGCCTCTCGTTTCGGCATGGCCGCCCCAGTGCTGATCCAGCTTGAGGAGGAGATCGAGGAGGAGATCCGGGAGGAGCTGGACCTGTCCCTGGAGGAGACCCCGCCACTGGCCAAACCCCAGCGCCGCACCTCCAACACCCAGAACCTGGACGAGATGGTGAGACTCAACACACTGCACCACCACTCTAATACACAACTGACCATGAACACACACCTGTTATGAATACACACCTGTTATGGTCCTCTGTGGCTCAGTTGGTAGAGCATGCCACTAACAACACTTAGGTTGCGGGTTCGATTCCTGCTGGGACCATATATCGTGAGCTTAGAATTATAAGGTTATATCTCCGTTTAGGGTAGTTCAGAGATATTGAGCGTCAAAGTCTTTACATTCCATTATGTTTTGTGAGATGGAACCTTTGTATTTTATGAATTACTAACCCAAAAAAATCAACATTTTAAAAATAACACCACACAGGCATTAATAAACACCTAATGGATCAGATTAGGTAAAAAACTCAATTTTGACAAAAATGGAGATAGAACCTTATAATTCTAACGTCACAATATACTGAAATATATGCACTCACTGGAATGTAAGTCTCTTTGGATAAAGGCGTCAGCTAAATGGCATCCATGGTTATTAGTTATTACCTGCTAGGTGGTCTACCACTGTAACCAGTGATCAACTCTATAATAATGGTCAAATACCAGTGATTAGGCTGATCTACTCATTCTGGTTTCTTCTGGGCAAAGTAATACTCCCAATGAAGATATAAATAACCTTAATGAATATATCTAATAAATACGGATTGATCAGGCCCTCTATTGCAGAGGCTATATGCCATTGGTTTGGACCAGTCGTCATGTACTTAGTTTCAAAATGACCTGCAGGATAGGACTCAGTGTTTCAGGATAGGATCAGTGTTTCAGGTTAGGACTCAGTGTTTCAGGATAGGACTCAATGTTTCAGGATAGGACTCAATGTTTCAGGATAGGATCAGTGTTTCAGGTTAGGACTCAGTGTTTCAGGTTAGGACTCAGTGTTTCAGGATAGGACTCAATGTTTCAGGATAGGACTCAATGTTTCAGGATAGGATCAGTGTTTCAGGATAGGATCAGTGTTTCAGGTTAGGACTCAGTGTTTCAGGATAGGACTCAGTGTTTCAAGATAGGATCAGTGTTTCAGGATAGGACTCAGTGTTTCAGGATAGGATCAGTGTTTCAGGATAGGACTCAGTGTTTCAGGTTAGGACTCAGTGTTTCAGGATAGGACTCAGTGTTTCAGGTTAGGATCAGTGTTTCAGGTTAGGATCAGTGTTTCAGGTTAGGACTCAGTGTTTCAGGATAGGACTCAGTGTTTCAGGTTAGGATCAGTGTTTCAGGTTAGGATCAGTGTTTCGGGTAGATGGAGGTCAGTGTAGTTCTCAATGTTGATAAAGGTGTTTTGCAAGTTTCGATTCGAGGTCCACTGCTGTTTACTATTTACATCAATACTGTTGGTTTGTCCTCTTGTAAATGACATCTTTATGCTGATGATACTGTTGTCTGCTCCTGTGCCACTCAACTCAGCAGGCCATTCTTCCCTTTCAGTATGGTTATGATCCTATTCAATATAACTATGTTTATGTTTATTTACTATGTAACTTTTATTATGTTTCCTGTAATATTGATTAAAATGTATCTGCATATTTATACCGTGAATGGAGCCCCAAATGGAAGTTTGCAAGTCACTCATTATAAGTACCTAGGCATTTGGATGAATGATAAACTGTCTTTTAAATTAAAACACATCACAACCTCACGTTTGAACTTTAAGAATAAAAAATAAAAAAAAGTGTAGGGCCTCCTTGCTATAAAGGTTTAATAAAATAATCAGTTTGGATACTTGCAGTCAGTTGTAGATTCATTGGACTGGACATCCAATTCAAATAGAAGGGTGAAGTCCTTAAAGACACGGCGGTAGTAGAGTTTAGAGAGGCCGGCTAGCAATCAGAAGGTCGCTGGTTCGATCCCCGTCTCAGGAGGGAACTCTATGTGAGCTAGGCACTTCACCCCTAATTGCTCCAGGGGCGCCGACTATGGCTGACCCTGTGCCTAGTGCAAATTCCAACAATTGACTGACAAGTTGATTGCATGGCAAATAAAAACATTCTTCTTCTTCTTCTTCTCCATTTTCCTCAATAAATGTAGCAAGACCAGCACCCTTTGCAGTTATATCCCATTCCCTGTGTTGTCAAGAGGGATGGATGGGTGGTTGCTACAGAGCTGGAAGTGAGTTGTAGGACAAGTAGGAGAGAGAGATACGCACTGGCACGAAGGAGGACTTGTCTGCTAGGATGAGTCAGTGATTTGTCTTGGCCAGAGTTCATTCCAGTCACTCACTGATATACAGCGCCCTGCTGTAATGGGACAGTGAATCTTTTTTTCTTCTTTTGCCTCTACACTTCAAATGTTTGGATTCGTAAATCAAACAATTACTATGAGGTTAAAGTAGACATTCTCAACTTTAATTTGATGGTATTTGTGTATTGGTTTCACCATTCTGAAATACAACACTTTTTTTCTGCACAATCAGGGTATAGTCCTATTTCAGGGTACCCAAAAGTAATGGGACAATTGTCTTGACAGGTGTTTCTGGTAAGTCAGGTGTGTTCATTTGTGCAGGCATAAGAGAGATATCTAGCATTGATTCTAGGCTTTGTGTTGTGCCTTTGGAGTCTGCAATTGGTGTCTGTCAAGATGAGCACCAAAGCGTTGTCAATGAATGTCAAGGAAGTCTTTATTAGGTCTTTATTAAGTCTTTATTAGGCTGAACATTGACATCAACCATCGCAAACTGGCTGGCAGTAGGCCATGGCAGACTTATACAGTGGATATAAAAAATTGAAAATTGAAAATTGAAAATTGCTCACCATAATTAAGAAAAAACACAAAACAACTGTCCCACTAATCAGGAACACACTCCAGGAGGTAGGTGTGTGCCATCGGCAGAATATGTCACTACTAACTACTCATTTGTCTTATGTAACTGCCGACAGCAGCAGCAGCTTCTCAAGTACAAGCCGATGCCTCCAAATGTATTGGCTGGCGCTTCATCAGACAGCAGATAGTGTCAAGTTTTTGACTGGCCAAGTCAATCTTCAGATTAAAAACAAACAAATCACTGAAGCTGGCTGCATTACAGGCCTGGCAGAGCATCACCAGGGAACATACCCAAGACTTCAGAAAGTTATTGCCTGCAAAAGGTTGTCTACCAAATACTAAACATGATTGCTTAATTTGGACATTGATCTGATCGATCTGGCCCGTCACTTTTGGGTAGCGGGACTATGCATAAAAAGTGTTGTAATCTTTGAATGGTAAAAACAATATGTACACAAATACCATTAAGTACATGCTGAGAATCTCTACTTTAACCTCATAGTAATTGTTTGATTTCAAATTCAGTCTTTTGGAGTGTGGAGCCAAAAGTACAAAAAAGCTTCTCTGTCCCATGACTTACATAGGACACTGTATTAGCTTTTGAGTGTGTGATTTGACTAATTGAATTGCACTGTAACTACTACTAGAAATGGCTTCATTACCATGGCCCACAATCAAGACAATATAAACAACACACACAAAGGTACGTTGTGTATTTGACATTGAAAGAGGTTGCTATGAGGTTGAAAGAAGTGCTAAAAAGGTCAAATTTACGGTTCTTGGATTACATCTCTGTGTGTGTGTGTGTGTGTGTGTGTGTGTGTGTGTGTGTGTGTGTGTACGTGTGTACGTGTGTACGTGTGTATGTGTGTGTGTGTTTACAGGTCCAGCATCTTATAAGCCACTGCACCTGCCCCACCCAGTTTCCTATGGTCAAAGTATCGGAGGGCAAGTACAGAGTAGGACACTCCAGCACCCTCATTTTTGTGCGGGTATGCCAAGATATCCACTTCCCTTCTCCACCCCCCACCTCCTTTTCACTCTTCTTTTCCTCATCATCAATCCCTCTCTCCATCCAGCTGAGATCATTCTGTGCCTGTCACTTCGCAACACTCTGCCAATCTATCACAGTTGCACCCCTACACTGCAGCCCTCCCTGCTAAACCCAAAAAAATAGATGACTTTCTCTGGGGAAATTGAGTGAAATCTGTTTTGTGCTGGCCTACTGTGGTTTGTGATGGGGTTGTGATATTAATGCTCTTGAAAGCCTCTCGGCTTTGCGCAGGTTGTTGATCATTATTGTGTGTAAATTGTGTGTCTGTCTGAGTACTATCTTAACCAACCAATGTTATCCAAAGTTATATTATGTTGATGTGTGTGTGCCTGTGTACGTGTGTACGTGTTAGATCCTGCGCAATCACGTAATGGTGAGAGTGGGAGGAGGTTGGGACACCCTGGAGCACTATCTGGACAAGCATGACCCCTGTCGATGTACTTCTGTTTGTGAGTTTGACACACACACACACACACACACACACACATATACACACACGCATACACACACACACACACACACACACACACAGTGTCGGTGTTCAACAGTACGCATGCCTGTCCCTATCTGGCTGCTCCATAGATCAGGGTTAGAATTATATATACATATACACCCATGAGCCAAAACGTTAGGACCATTGACAGTGACAGTGACACTGACTGGCAGGTGGTCATAATGTTTTGGCTCATCAGTGTACGTCTTTTGGTGGCCCTAACTCTTCTCGGGGGGTCCTAACTCTTCTCGGGGGGTACTCAACGTAGATCATTTACTCAACGTAGATCATTACTCAACGTAGATCATTTACTCAACCTAGATCATTTTTTTATTTTTGGGGGGGCCGATCTTGAAATGTCAATTCTTGAAATGGTAATTGGTAAAACAAATGGTAAAAAAAATTGTTTTGCTCATGCAATCCATCCAGCACAGTAAACAACAGTATTAGGTCCCTCTGGGACTTGTTAGAAGGCATCAACGTGGCCACATCCATATTTGAAGCACATCTTGTGTAATTGCAAGGGAATGATTGGTTGTAGAATACATTGTGCTTCTTTAAAAAACATGTCGTTCCTCAAACTATGTTCAGTACAGCAATGGATTGCACTGCAATGCCCTTGCACGGTTTTTGTACAACGTGTCACTAGATGGCAGAAGACCACCACCACGTTTTGGACTAAATGAGCTGCTTCCTCTGTATTGTGCATTGGCAAAGAACATGCAACTGAGAAGGCCAAGGAAAGACAAATGAGACGCCCCCTCCCCTCCCCCTTCCCTGTGCTGCTGAGTCACACTCTGTGACATCAAAGACCCTGCTGTCACTTACATCACCATCTCTACACGCTCGCTGCTCACGCAATACAAGACTAAAGTCAATTGGAATTGTGAGTGACGACTTGTTGCTTAAGCTAATCAGGAGGATAATCAGGAGGATAATATGCCATTCAGAGATTGGAGAATGTTAACTGAAATAGTCATCGTGCCTGCTCAGCCATCATTACAAAGACACACCAAATCTGGTATTCATGAGAACTTTCATATGAGATTATTTATTTCCATAAGTGGTGGAGGGAGAAAATGAAAGTTATGTAAATATGCTAAATATGCTTTATTCCTAAAATGACCCAAGTAGCCTACTGCTTTATGTAACAATTAATATTCAAGTGCTTAATGCAGCTCAATCTTGCCAGTTGAAGCCCACTTTAGTTTCACCTCATTCAGATACCGTGGTGTTTAACAGCCCTCGAGCATGGGTGACAGGCGATAAGGACCATGTTTTCCCTGCTCACTCCTTTTCAATCCCTCTCTTCCCCTCCCTCTTTCCTTTCCGTCCGTCCTCAGCCCATAAGCTGTCCCAGCGCCCGGCCGCACCGGTCCATGAGATCAAAAGCATGCTGACGCCGCGGCCTGACGGCCAAACACACCCCACCACACTCCTCCTGAGCCGCCATGCTCAGACCCCCCTCCAGCCTGTCCTCTGGACCCCTTCAGCACCCTCCTCCTCCAGGGGTGGAGGACTGAGACCAGCCAGGGCCAGAGGGGCCTCCCCATCACCATCACCAGACCCAGGGGCCAGGACACAAGACCCAGGAGACCCTAGAGCTTCTCTCCGCCCCAGCCGTGGTCCCAAGTCCTCCGTCTTTCCAGACCCAAGCCCCAGGGACAACATCTGCAACCAAGGCCCAGGTCTAAGGAGATCTGGCTCTCCAAACTACGGTCCCAGACCCGTTTTCTCTCCAGAACCGGGCCGCAGAGAGCTGAACACTCCCTCTCCCAGCAGGTAAGGGGATGACGATACTGTTGAAATTAAGTTTGAAAAAAGATTCAACAAAATGCTGATCGATGACTGTGGTGAAGAAGTGTGGTGATGAAGATGATGATGTTTAGGATGGTGAAAATGCTGAAGGTTAATAACGATCTTAAAGTTCATCATCATGAAAGCAAGTTCACAGGTGACTTTTAGACCCGAGGTATATCAATCAGTGAATGTCAGTGAATGCCACAGTGGCCTTTAACACAGTTTGAACCTAACGGGATCATTAATAACGCAGCTTGGCTCCCCAGGACCTCACTGAGGCTGATAACTACGATTTAACCACATTATTAAGCCAACAGCTCATTGACAATGATGGATGCACGAACAGCGCAGTATGCTACTGCAAACCATATCATTTTTTCGCTTTGCAGCTGCAGCAAACCACTGAGACCATGAATAAGGGCTATGTTGTGAAGTTGATTTCCCCATGTGTGTTGGATCCCATTATGTGTTACTGAGAGCTGAACCCTCCTCCGCTTTTTGCAGCTCTCACTGTCAGCACAGATGACATTAGGTCCATACGGCATTGTCTGAGTGCCGTGTACTGTAGGTGATTAAAACTTAAGCGAAGCAAACATTGACAGTTCTAGGGCTGGCTGCAGAAGAGAAGGCAGCCTTCAAACCAAGTTTTGCTTAAAAAGGAATTTCATTTCCTGAGGTAATAGTAAGTGGTGAATGGGCATTAGTCATGTTCATGAATTAGACCATTGATATTAACTCAGGTAAAGAAATTCAATTTATTAAAAAGTTAGGTGCAATAAAGGGGAATGGCACAGGAAAGAAGTATTGAACACACTAACTGAAATGTATTTAATACTTGGTGGAGAAGCCTTTGTTTCCAATGACAGCTTGAAGACGCTTCCTGTACGAAAAAACTAATCTCTCACAGTGATCAGGTGGGATTTCGGCCCATTCTTCAACACAGACAGTCTTTCAATCATGAAGATTCCGGGGGGCCCGCTGGTGAATCTTGATCTACAGTTCCTTCCACAAATTTCAGATTTAAGTCAATTTCAGATTTAGGTCTGGTGATTGACTAGGCCAGTCCAACACCTTTAATTTCCTCCTCTTGAACCAATTGAGAGTCTCCTTTGCAGTATGTTTTGGATCATTGTCCTGCTGGAAGATCCACCCACGCCCCATCCTCATCATCCTTTTTTCGTGATCATTTTAAAATGATTTTACTTATTTTTTCCCCCCATAACAGACATAAACAAACAACAACAACAAAAAAAGACAACAGTCACTGTCACTCAACCTGCCACCCGTCTCTCTCACCCCACCCCCACCCAGGAGATCCCTGATCCTTGTGAATATGAGCAGGTAGCCTCATACATAGAACAGCCAAACAATATTCGGTGATGGGATCAACAGATGGGATCAACAGATCGAATGTAGTTTTTACATAAAATATATGTTATGGAACTTCCAAAATAGTATACATAAGCATAGGCTATGTGTCATGATCGAAACAGGTCCGCAGATTCACAAACTCGTACATACATGATTAAAGAAAAAGATAAAGAATAATACAAAAATATATATAAAAAGAAATAAATAAAAAGAAAATGGACGAGCACTGTAATCCCACATATTCATAGAATTCATCCTCAACATCCTGATGGATGGCAACAGATTCTTCTCAAGAATTTCCCGCCACATGGCTCCATTCATATTCCCTTCAATAATTCGGATGCCATGTGAAGAGAAACATCCCCATACCATGATGCTTCCACCTCCGAACTTCACTGTAGCTATTGTATTTTTAGGATCATATGCAGAGCCATTTCTCCTCCAAACATGGCGTGTCGTATTGTTGCTGAAAAGTTTCTTTAAACTTGAGCTAAAATGAGCTTCAACATGCCTTTTCTTCAGTACTGGAGTCTTCCAGGGTGATCGCAAATTAAGACTGTGGCAGTGGAGTACATTGCCTATAGTTTTATTTGTGACAACTGTACCCGCTGCTTCCAGGTCTTTCTGGAGCTCTACTCGAGTGGTCCTTGGCTCTTGGGCTACTCTTCTGTCTAACTTTATGACTGCCCGGACAGAAATCTTGTGAGGAGCTCCTGTGTGTGGCCGGTTGATGGTCGAGTGATGTTCCGCCCACTTGCGGATAATGGTCCCAATGGTGCTTAATAATAATAATAATAATAATAATAATAATATTATTAATAATAATAATAATAATAATAATAATAATAATTATTATTATTATTATTATTATTATTATTATTTATATAGTGCCTTTCAAGGAACCCGAAGACACTTTACAATTTTACAGAAAGACAGTCAGACAGCAAAAACAGAAAACACAGAGACAACGGCAAAAACTAAACTAGATTTAACTAACTAACAAGGCCTTGGTGAACAGGTGGGTTTTGAGGGCTGATTTGAAGGTGTCCAGGGTTGGGGCGTTGCGTCACTATGGGGAGTTGTTCCTTATAGGAACATTTAGGAGTTGAGAAATCCGGCGGTAAGCAGTGCCATTACTATGCTGCTCAACAATCTTGTTGTGAAGGTCTTGGGAGAGCTCTTTACCTCTACCCATCATGAGATGTTTCTGGCAAGAATGCTTGGTGACAAAATTAATGATTTGTTTAAAGATGCAAAGAGTGAAAGTACTGTACTTACCCCCCAACATGCACTAACCCAGCTGATTCCAATTAGCACAGGTAGGAGAATTCATTAGTGGCATAAGCTGGTTTAGAGCTTTTAAAAAATATATATATTATTCAATACATTTTTCCTGTGTCATTCCATTTTATTGCACTTTTCAACAATTGCACTTTTTAACTTTTGTCTGATCTAAATTTCATGTGAATAACTGCAATGGAAATATGTTGTGAATAAAAAAATGGTTAATGTGTTGAATACTTATTTCCCCCACTGTAAATGTTGTGTGTTGACATTTTCTTCATTCAGACTGATGACCTTGTGTAGGTATCTAGGGCAAGAGGTGTTTGTAGGAAGAAAAAACAAAGTTGCACCCACGCAGTTACCACAGTACTATCCGTCTTAGCAGCAATAAAATGTGTGTTATAGGCTGATATTACTATTTCACTTTCTTCACAAATTGTCGGAAGAAACATTTGTGTGTGTGTTTTAAGTTATGTTCAGTATTTGTGCCTGAACTGCTGCAGATAGTTTTAAATTATTCAGGTTTTTATTGCAATTCCCAATTGTAATTAACATAATCTAATGTATTAGATCATTTCCCTGTTAACGTCTGTCGAAACATGTTCGATAATTAAAATGAATCAACTTTATGCCACGCCATTACAATGTGTTATTAACATTGTGGCCTACTAGAGCACAAACAGTTGCTGGATGTATAATTATGTTGGGAATTATTCTGGTGATGCATATTTTAGCACTACAACACCAAATAGGTCTCTGTGGACAGCCTGTTAGTGTAAAAGGTGGACAAATGAATAAAACTGCAGATTAATTTGAACTCTTGAGGGGCATCATTTGGTTTGGAAGTATTGATGCGATCATATTCCAGTCTCAGCATTATGCTGCTTATATTGTTTAGATTCTAAACCAATTTATTTATTGATTATGTTAATGTTTTGTTTAGTTTTTTCTTGTTTTTTTGTGTTTTTTGTTGTTATAACTATTTCTTTTTTCACATGTTCGAAATAAAGCTTTCATTCATTCATTCATTTAATTCTTAACTTCTATTCTATAGATTCTAGCAAAAATCCCTCTTTTAAACTTTAGATTCTAGCAAAAATCCCTCTTTTAAACTTTTAAAGTCAGCTAGATTATACTGTCGATTCCTACTGATACTGACAGACTGTGGAGCTGTATTGTAGATTTAGTAGGCGATGTGTACACTTGCTATGGACCTTCGCTTTTTGATCATAGAACCTATAAATTGCCTCTGGCATGTAGCGTTAGGGTATGAGAGGAGCAGATTAACTCTGCCCATGGAAGCTTCTCTGTTATCGTCTGCCTCTTTTCTACCTGGATCTCCTCTTCCCGCCAGCTGTAAACTAGGTTTTGATGTGGTGAACTCTTTAATCAAACAATCAATCACAAGAAAGCAGAGTGCTTCAGTAATATTTCCCAGGGTGTGAAATTAAACCTATGGTATCCACTATGCACGTAGCTACAAGGCTAGGAAATATTCTAAACTGAACATTTTATGTCAATAGAATTCCTCACAATACCATGAAAAGCTTTTTGTGTGGCAATTTGTAGCCATGGCATACAACTCAACAGTGGGCATGTTTATGTGGTAACACTTAACACTGCATTAAGGTTCCCAGGCCTATACTTGTAATTACTCTGGCTACATACAACATCGTATTAACATGTTACATCATTTGGGTAATTGCATGGTAAATGTACAGTAGCCAATGTAGTTAATTTAGCATTGTTATTACACAAGTGAAATAAGGTTAGGGTTAGTTCCAGTGTCTGTATGACCTGACAGCAGACAATGCTGCTAGCAGAGTCAAGGCTGCTGGTGTTGCACTTAACAGTTGGTTTATTGTAAGTGTTGTTGATTAGTGTCGTGACATGCAAAAGTGGATTAGTACATTGCAGAGCAGCTTTGACCCAGTGTTTGACATCGGCAAACATGCAGTAAGAAATAATTGATTGTAAAGGTGATTGACACTAGGTCACTGGGTAAAGGTGTGTACACTAGGTCACTGTGTGTGTACACTACTAGGTCAGTGTGTGTAGATCACTGTGTGTGTACACTAGGTCACTGTGTGTGTACACTAGGTCAGTGTGTGTGTACACTAGGTCAGTGTGTGTGTACACTAGGTCACTGTGTGTACACTAGGTCAGTGTGTGTACACTAGGTCAGTGTGTGTGTACACTAGGTCACTGTGTGTGTACACTAGGTCAGTGTGTGTGTACACTAGGTCACTGTGTGTACACTAGGTCACTGTGTGTGTACACTAGGTCACTGTGTGTGTACACTAGGTCAGTGTGTGTGTACACTAGGTCACTGTGTGTACACTAGGTCACTGTGTGTGTACACTAGGTCACTGTGTGTACACTAGGTCAGTGTGTGTGTACACTAGGTCACTGTGGAAGGGTTTGATAAGCCCAGGCATGGCAGAACAGGTGTGTGTGTGATTTGTTTCTGTCTTCCTGTTGCAGACTGAGACCACCAACGCCCACCCGCCAGCACAGCCAGGGTCACCATGACTCGGCACTCAACTCCACCACCAGGACCGGTAGAGAGGCCACCCGCTCATCTCTAGGCCAAGGCCTCACCAGCAGCAGCCTCCCTCAGCCTGCCCAGCGCCCCTTGACACCACAACCCCAGACCCAGGCCAAGACCCAGCCCCAGAGGCCTAAAACCCCCTTGGTCTTCCATAGGCCCTCTGGCCAGTTCTCCATCCACCCTGAGCCCCAAAAGCAGAAGCACCAGCCCAAATCAGAGAGCCATCTCACTCAAACCTGGACCAAGTCTCAGTTTACCTCCAAGCTCAGACAGACCTCCACATTAAGTGCCTACAGTACAGAGAGCCAACACAGACAAGAAGGATCCAGCACAGCCAGACCTGCTACACCTATCAGAGGCTATAGTCCTTCCAAATATACCCCTGTCTTCCCTAGACAGCCCACCATCACTGTCCAAGAGCCTAAAGACGTTGGTCATTCTCAAGGGAACCCAGATTTGAGAAGCACTTCCTCTCCTGTCAAAAAGTGTTGGGATAACTTGAAAGGGGTCCAAAATGAGACATACACCCCTGACAACACCATGACCGACCCTTCACACAGCTCTTTATGCGGTGACCACAGGGGAATACAGGGCCTATCGAAACAGAATGCATTTGTATTACCCATCCACAACCACAAGGCTTCTCACAAAGTTGAAGTCAGAGTGAGTTTCGATGAGCTTGACTTCCAGGGCCACCTAGAGCTCCCGGAGGACAGACTCTCCGGGGCCGGAGACGGAGAGGTGGATAAGGGCTACATCTTCACCCCTCCCCCCATCAGCCCAGCCCAGGAGGCCAGTCTGTACCAGAGTCTGGAGCACGAAATCCTGGCCAACCTCCAGCAGCTCAGCATGGATTCAGACGATGACAGCCACAGCAGCGTCACAGATGGATTCCAGATGGATTCAGTCGCTTCCAAACCATCTCCTTTGAACCAGAAACTCTCCTCGGAAGCAGCGAATGCCGCCAATTGCAGTCCCCCCTCCAGCGAGACCGGCTATGACGCTGTCATCACCGAACTCTCCAAAGGGGAGAAGAGGCGGCCGTTGGACAGAGTGTGTGTGGGGAGCTGGGTGAACACACTCTCACGCAGCTCTAGAAGCAGCAAAAAGGTCCAAAACAGAGGTGGTCTCAAAAAAGAGGTGGACTCACGCATACACCTTGAGGTGACCCAACCCTGTGTGACCAGCTCCTGGTGCACCCTGGGCT
>NC_137689.1:25381723-25436723 GCF_963989245.1 Nansenia antarctica | reverse complement strand
CAGGTAGCCAGGAATTATGAGTTTTTTTGTCAGTGTCCCAAAGACTTGAATGTGTAATGAAGGCGAGAAGGGGAACGTTCAGTCTAGCAGTCTGTGGCTGGGGAGAGAAGGGAAGGGCAGCCGTGCCTGACTGCGCACTTTCTATGGCACCATGAGAAAGTCTGTGAGAACTTTAGCTGTGTGTATCATGGACCGACCAGATCAAATAATTATAGGCAGTCTCCGAGTAGAATATTGAATATGATGACGCAATTATGTGACAAACTAGGAGCCGGGTCTCATTCTAATCCTAAAAACGTATGTCAAAGATCGTCATAACGATACAGAGGCCGGTAGCTCATTAGCATATAAAGTCATTATTATTCAGGTCAGGATCAGGCGTGTTCACATCAGAGGACACTACAGTAGTTCAGTGCTGTTACGTTTCCAATGGTTGTCACTTACATTTGAGGCAATCCAGCCATCAAGACCTGTAACCTGTCCATATTGTCAATAACATAAAAGACACACTGTACGTTACTCACAGTTACTGCCCTAAATTTGTTCCAACTTGCAACTGCTCAAATGTACTGTTGGTATTCAGGTTCAATGCTCCAGGCTGGGAGGTGATAACAATATTGTCATGTCACACTGTAGGACCAAAGATGTACATAGTTACAGTAGTATTGCCCACCTTAAACCCACATTTCTGTCTTTTTAATTATTTGTTTTACCAGTTAATCAGGATTAAAGCATACATTTATTGCTCTGTTCATCATATTTGAGAGAAACCTCTTTTAAACAGGTAGATACTAGTATGTGGCCTGGGGTGGTCCAGTGATCTCGCACCACGGTCAACAGTGCACACATATGCCGATGTTGGCATGGGTTCGAATCCGGCCATTGCCCTGCTGACATGCCCTCTCTCTCCCTTCTTCTCCTTACTTTCCTGTCTGTCTTCACTAAAATGAAAAATATGAGTGGGACTGCCCCACTCAGAAAAAATAACTTAGGTAGATAGTATGGAAGCATCCATCCTCCAGTTTGAACCTCTCTGGGCAATACAGTACCTCTTTAAAAACAGTCAGGTTTTATTTGTGTTTGTAAAGAGATACAGTATACACTTACAATAGGCGACTGGCTTCTACAGGTGCAGATTTAGGATGGACTGTACAATAATGTGGAGAGGAAGTGCAACATGGGTGCTTGGCAACATTTGCAGTTTCCAGCATTTGACTTTCTTCAAATGTAATGGGTTTTCTTGACAGAGCTCTGCCGAGCATCAAAAGCGTAAGACCTTGAGCTAATACAAAAGTTCACAGCGGACTTTAAACCGAACAGATACCTCACTGAGATTTTCATTGACTATCTTAGTTCTCTGGTGGGAATTGACAAAACAGTAACCTCTGACTGGTACAAACAAACTTTCAGTGCTTTTTAAGAAAGATATCAGACAGAGAGAGAAATCATTGAACTCCGCGACCTGAAGGCTCCATCTGCCCCCGCATCAGCAGATGGTAGCCACTCCAGAGGGGGCATTGACACCAGCAATGTATCAAACATCAGTCAGCACCCAGGTTAGTCAGACGATGCACAACATGATCAGTCTGGTCTGAAAACAACTACCAGATGCTGGAAAGTTCCTTTAGTGCATTTGAATGAGTTCAGAATCACACTGCCAGGGATTTTGGTTGGTATAGCTGCCTCCAAGGTCAAGGATGCAAGGGAGCATTTATCAAAGATAGATAGATAGATAGATAGATAGATAGATAGATAGATAGATAGACTCTTGCCTCCATCCCTGATCAAGGCTGAATTGAGGAGCAACTAGAGGGCTGGAACCACAGTTCTATGATGTGGTGTGATGATCAGTCTTGGGTGGTCCAAACATGGACACGCAGCCAGCCACCTATCATGGTCAGTCACATGAGAGCACAGCGTTCCCTCCGCAGGGCACGTTGGAAGCGTATGGTGGCGTGGACATGTTTGCAGCGGGCACAGCCCACACTGCGGAGCGCCTCTCCAAACAGCAGCAGTACGTGCCAGTTGAACTTGGCCGAACACTCCACGTAGCCGCACTTCCAGCTCTTCCTCACCAGGTCCGACACGTTATGGCGCGGGATGACCCGCCCCCGCTGCAGGTCCCGTTTGTTCCCCACGATCAGGATAGGCGTGTCTGCTGTGCCCACCACCCTGTGGAGAGGGAGACACACACAGTGGCATGAGGAAACAGACATTTTGTTGTCTCATACATTGAAATCTGAAACAAATTGAAGAAGTTATGCGTATTTTAATGTTGATACCCCCCAAATCAACAAACAGAGAAATTTAGCCGTAAAGTTTTCACAGACGCTTTTCATAGGCAGGTAATGGGTGGGACAATAGCTGGTTAACTCCACCCTCAACCACTCTCCCATTACACTACCTGTCATTATCTACCTGTCAGCTAACCCTCAGGAAACAAACTTGCAGGGTTGACATGTTTAAATTGCTAAATAATAATAATTCATGATTCTTTATTGCCATGTGTGACAAAAGTTTATTACAACCAATTATACAAGTACAAGAGAGTCAAATTCTTATGGCTTCAGTTTCAGTCGACATTGCAGTAGCAAGAGAAAACAAAATGGTAATGGAAAAATGGCAAAAGGAAAATTATATAAGGCAAGATACAATTGAGCAATACAATAATAGAATAGTAAAAAATAATAATGTTGTGTCCGTGTGTATACATTTATCATTATAGTCCATAAAGCATCTAGTAGTGGGACTTTGGTTAAGTCCCATCCCATCCCCTCTGGGCATCAAAGCTGTAATAAAAATAGAAGACAGTACATTTAAAATGATTGCCCACTGTTACCAACACACCATTTATTTATGAAAAACTACTATGTCCATAAAATAGAATTGTTCATTAGATTAGATTTAACTTTATTGTCATCGCAGAGTACCAGTACTATACAACAAAATGTAGTTTAGCATCCAACCAAAATAGTGCGGCAGATAAGCTCATATATGGAAGGTATTGTGCATTTTATGACTAAAGCATGAAACTTTCTACAGTGTTTCTATAGACTGTAAACTTTAGAACTCTAGAACTCTAGAATGATAGAATGATCATACAATGCTAAAAATTATAAAATAAATAAATAAAGTGAAACATTTTATAGTATACTGTTCTTGTTTTTTTTTCTTAGAATGATAATAATATAGCATATTATACTATAGACTGATAGAATAATCATAGGGTTAGGGTTAGGGGTCAGGTTTTTTTCATTTTTATTTTTATTTTTCCTTATAATTATAATAATATATCATATTATACTAGAGAATGATAGACTGAGCATAGAATGATAAAAAGTATACAAAATAATAAAATGAAAAAAAAAGTATCACTTTATTTATTTTTTCCTTAGAATGATAATAATATATCATATTATACTATAGAATGATAGAATGATAAAAATGATTTTTTTTTAAATAAAGTGAAAAAAAAAAAAAAATATTTTTTAATTTATTTTTTCACTTTATTTTTCCTTAGAATGATAATAATATATCATATTATACTATAGAATGATAGAATGATTCTATGATCATTCTATCATTCTATCATGATCATAGAATGAGAAAAATGAGAAAAACAAATTAGTGGAAAAAAATAGTACCGGTATGTTCTTTTTTTTCACTTTATTTATTTTTTCCATAGAATGATAATAATATAATAATAATAATAATAATAATAATAATAATAATAATAATAATAATATAAGAATTAATATATGATAATAATATATCATATTATACTATAGAATGTTAGAATGATCATAGAATGATAAAAATAATGAGGGTTTTTTTTCTTCTTTTTCTTCACTTTATTTATTTTTTCCTTAGAACGATAATAATATATCATATTATACTATAGGATCATAGATCATAGAATGATAAAAATGATATAACAAAATTAAGTGAACATTTTTTATAAAAAAGAACATAGTATACTATGTTTGGATACTGGATTCTGATTGGCTAGCAACAGTGGTAAATATCCCAACAACCTTCAGTTCAGACCACATTTCCAGTATCAATGCGCCTCCCAATCAATCTGATTAAGAACACCTGTGCTGGGGCGCTTAGGTGGCGTAGCGAGCGCTGACCATATAACCACCTGTGCTGACCTACAATGCAATCGTTGATCTTGTTTACGGGACTGTATTCTGTGGCGGAAGGATATATGTATTCTGAAACGATTAATGATTGTAAATACATGAATTTAATGTTACAACTGTGTATTTATTTTTTTATATTATGTGGTGGCTGTTGTAGAAAAGCAATTGACCATGAGAGGAAGGGGGTTGTGGACTAATTTACCACTGTACATGGGTTTTCCAACCCTGTACCAGTGGTAAATGAGTCCACAACCTCCTTCCTCTCATCGTAAATTGCTTCCATGTTCTAAGAATGTTGCATACATTCTAAATATTCCATTTGATGTCATAATGCACTCAAGCAGACATTATACATTGCAGTTAATGGAAGTTGTAGATTGCACAGTAAAATTCGAGAATGATTTTCAGAAATATTTTACTCCTGAAAATTAGTGACATTAGAGTCTACCTGACGCCAGAGATCAAATCTGAAGTGGTTCCACGTCTAAAGATGAAGTTTACAGTCTATAGAAACACTGTAGAAAGTTTCATGATTAAGTCATAAAATGCACAATTGTTATGCCTATCAGCCTCACTAAAAGTGCAAATAGTGATATAAGAACATGATATAAATAAAACAAGAATGGTAGTGATAACTATGCAATATATAGTATGTGCAGAGGTAGTATTGTAAACATCAGTTTAGTTTAGAGGTATACAGTTAGGAGTTATGTACAGCTTGGTAGCTTGTACAATGAGGTAGTTTAGTACCGTACAGTATCTAATGTGCAGAAGTATAAAATAAACTATATCAGGAGACAATGTGCAATGTGCAATATACAGTATGTGCAAAGGTAGTATTGTAAACATCAGTAGTGCAAAGGTTATAGAGTGATCACATTAACCAGGGATGTGCAGCCATCATAGTATTGTAGTAATCATAGTAATACAATGACAAATACCTGAAGTGCTGGTGACTCTGATCAAGGTCTCATCTCTCAGAACCTCTCTCCTTGTCTTTCTGTAAGACACATTTCAGAGGTGTGGACACTTCAATAGCGTGGGCTTGCAGGCTTTCCACTCATAGACTCTCATGAATATTGTACTGTACTTGTTGAAGTCATCCTGACATACTGCACATAACGAAGTAGAGTAGTGAAATTGTTTGAATCCACAGTATTATTCTACAGCAAATCTACAAATCAGCACCATTCCAGCATCCATACATCAAGCTGCTAAATATGAATGAAGTGCACTTCATGAATGAATTATTATTTTTGATTCCACATAACATTACCGTTCATTACAAAAGCATTTACATTTTCTATCTCTAACAAAACTAGCTAACAATCTAACACGGCTAGCCTTGTAAACATACACACACACACACACACACACACACACACACACACACACACACACACACACACACACACAATAACTTGTGGACGTTCGTACACAACACACAAAACCACCGTCAGCTCTCTAACAAAGCTAGCTAGCTAGCTAACAAGCTAATACCTGTTTGGCTAGCCATACAGTGGGGGAAATAAGTATTGAACACATCAACATTTTGTCCAGTAAATGTATTTCCATTGAGCCTATTCAAGTGAAATTTGCACCAGACTTTGGTATTAACTCAAACAAACCAATTGCACGTTTCCTTTGCTGTATGCTTTGGATCGTTGTCCTGCTGGAAGGTCCACCCACGTCTCATCCTCAGCATCCTGGTGGATGGCAGCAGGTTCATCTCAAGAATCTCTCTGTACATGGCTCCATAATTCATTGTTCCTTCGATGATATGAAGTTTGCCAGTACCACAAGAGGAGAAACAACTAGCAATTGGTCAAAATCACACCTGAATACTGTGGGCGATTAGTAATTACTTCATACAGAAAGCGCTTTGAAGCTGTCATTACAAACAAAGGCTTCTCGCAAGTATTGAATACTCAATACTTTTTTTTACTATATATTTTACTACAATATCCTAGGTTTCTCTATTCTAGGATTCCCCTTTATATCCTAGGTTTCTATATCCTAGGTTTCCCTTTATATTCTAGGTTTCCCTCTATATCCAAGTTTCTATATTCTAGGTTTTCGTTTATATCCTAGGTTTCCCTCTAAACCTATATCCTAGGTTTCTCTTTATATCCTAGTTTCTCTTTATATCCTAGGTTTCTCTATCCTAGGTTTCCCTTTATATCCTAGGTTTCTCTATCCTAGTTTTCTCTTTATATCCTAGGTTTCCCCTTTATATCCTAGGTTTCCCTTTATATCCTAGGTTTCCCCTTTATATCCTAGGTTTCTATATCCTATGTTTCCCTATATCCTAGGTTTCTATATTCTAGGTTTCTCTTTATATTCTAGATTTCTCTTTATATCCTAGGTTTCCCATTATATCCTAGGTTTCCCTATCCTAGGTTTCCCTTTATATCCTAGGTTTCCCTTTATATCCTAGGTTTCTTTATATTCTAGGTTTTCCCTTTATATCATAGGTTTCCCTTTATATCATAGGTTTCTATATTTTAGGTTTCCCTCTATATCCTAGGTTTCCCTCTATATCCTAGGTTTCCCTCTATATCCTAGGTTTCTATATTCTAGGATTCCCTTTATAGCCTAGTTTTCTCTAACCTAGGTTTCCCTCTATATCCTAGGTTTCTATATTCTAGGTTTCCCTGTATAGCCTAGTTTTCTCTATCCTAGTTTTCTCTATCCTAGGTTTCCCTTTTAGGTTTCCCCTTTATATCCTAGGTTTCCCAATATAAAGGGAAACCTAGGATATGATAGGGAAACACCAGTCCCCTATACTATACTACAACAATACAACTATAAATCATACTACAACATATTATACTACTACATACTATACTACATCATACTAGGTATATCGTATTGGTATAGTACTATATCATATTATAAATGTGTGTGTCCATGTTGCTCTTACATTTCACTGCTTTTGTATTACAAAAAAGGAAAAAAAGAAGGAAAAAAAGAAAATAGTAGTATGATATATTTATATCATACTTTTCCCCCTTTTTTGTGATGCTTACTATATTACATCATAATATATCATACTATACTAAATAATACTATATTACAATACTTATATACATTCCACTTTATTACACATAACCATTTACATAACCCATATTATGGGTTTAATGTTTCAATTTTTTGTCTGGATTGTTTGAGTTATTACCAAAGTCTGGTGCAAATTTCACTTGAATAGGCTCATTGGAAATACATTTCCTGGACAAAATGTTGATGTGTTCAATACTTATTTCCCCCACTGTACACACAGCTTAGTAAATAACGCATATAGCTCACACTTACCAAAAACAAAGCAGAAGATATGTTGACAGACCACAGTCCTGTGAATAGTATGTTGATCAACAAAACTTTCCTTGTGGATAAAGTTGTGGATGGCAGCGTCCGTCTTGTCAACAAACAGACACACACGCAAATGGCTATTTATGAGGATGTGGGTTGGGTGAAACGAAGGGGATACACCCCCAGACAAATACGAATACTACCCCCCACCCAAGTTTGCTAACAAAGTGTAGGTATTTAGTAAATGTAAAACTGTTATGATTAAGTGGGTTCTTCATCGCTTACATTTTCGTCATATGCATTTTTCTTTTTTTCACAACAGGACTTGTTTGACTAGATTGCAAGGTTTCACAATTCCCGACATGCAGACCTTTTCATCAAGCCATGACACATATATCTTGAGTTTTAAAGAGATTGTTCACCCAAATTACAAAACTAGATATTTGGTTCCTTACCCCTGAAAGGGGTCTATGGGCAGACTTCAATCCATACTAAATTAACAATGTTTATCATGTCATGCCTGAATTATCTCAAAGTAATTTAAATCAAGTGATTGAGTCTTTGCTGAGAATTCGGGATGATTTGGGCATAACATTTCAAGCATGCTATTTGTTTGGGAAAATTAATGTCTACCGGTAACTACTTCTGTAGGCGATGTGTGTGGTTTGCCCCCCCCCCCGCCATCATATCAAATGGTAAATGTCAATATCAAATATCAAATACCACAACCAAAGTACAATCACATACAGGCAAGGATAGTAATAGCAGTAAACAAACATTCAGTAGAGAAGGAATAACTAACCCAAGCCTCTCAGGTTTACACCCATACCTGTAACACTTATAAGGCAATCATTTGTATAATGCAATAAGCGCTTAAGAAGTAACTAACTGGACAATTTTTGGGTAGCCAATAGCTATTTATTAGGTCTTTATTTATTGTATTCATCTGTATAAGTCATGTAGTAGCTGGCCAGTTAAATGTGATTTCAGAACCCTCCCTGGTTCACATCCTGGGATTGAACCAGCGACTTTGGGGGTTACTGGCTAGCCTCCTTAACCTCAACCTTGCCCACAATAACATTGCTGTATGGGGGTGTGTGTGGGGGTGTGTGGGGGTGTCTTCAGGGACTTCAGTAGAAAGCAAACACTTACAAATGAATGCCTAATATGTGTTCACTAAAATAAAGTGTTAAACCTTACCTTCACCTCCAATTAAGAGAAGCCTGAAAGAAATATCCTGAAGGGTTTTCACGCTGTTACTAATAAAATCCCCAGCCCTGTCAATAACGTTTTATCAGGAAGTCTTGTAGGATGGTTAAGCGCAGAGGATATTCTGTTTGGACTAATTTATGCACTGCACCTTGACAGTGAAGACTGAGGCAAGGTTTTAAATCACTGCACTGTCAGGCATTATAGAGCTCTGCATGAAACTACTGGGGTTCCTGAAGAGTGTGTGTGTGTGTGTGTGTGTGTGTGTGTGTGTGTGTGTGTGTGTGTGTGTGTGTGTGTGTACTATATATAGTGTATACTATGTACACAGAGCATCTGTAGACTGATGTGGGTGACGGGAGTGTCCCCTCTCTGTTGCCCTGCTCCATGGGGCTTGGCTGGGGCACTCCTGTTCTATCTACAGGGCTGCGTCTGTTGCCTCGGTGACAAGCTGTCACCAGGCTCTCCCTGCTATCCCTGAGTTCCTCCTCCTTCGCTATCTGTGAGCAAGACTCGGGCCATCACTCTCCTCTATCTGTCCCCAGGCTTCCATGCACAGCTTTTGTCTCTTCCTTATCTCCCAGAGACGATGTCTAGTGCTTGTGACAGTTCCCTTCCAAAGAACCAAATAACTTTTCCTAGACTGTCAGATCAAGGAGAAGCCGAGATTTGTATTATTCTCTCTACCTACCTCTCCGTCTATCCGTCTATCCATCTATCCGTCTATCCATCTATCCATCTATCCATCTATCTATCTATCTATCTATCAGTGACATTGATTTCACCAGCAAAAGCCTCAAACACATACATCTTTAAAAAATGATTTGTATGTAATAGCAACAACATAGCAGCACATGCCCACGCAGTAAATTAATGGTGGGTGAATGGCTGTGACAGGAATGAGTGCTGACACCATTAGCCCTCTGTGTGGCCTTGGTGCTGTGACGCTTGTCAGTGTGTGAGTGGCAGCCTGGCGCTTACACACTATGTGACAGCAGCCACCGGGGTGGGGGGGGTGGGGGAGAAACACACCGCACGGCCGCACCTCCCATCCATCACTGCCAGTTACAGGCCACCTCCATGACCCCACCCAGGCCCCGCCTCTTCTGTCACCTAGCGAACAGTGGTGTTGTCAGCTTACAAGCTCACAACATGTCACAACAACATGTCACAAAGCATGAAGGGACACAACGACTAGACAGTAAATACACCCGAGAAAAGGTCTGTTACACATGTTGGAAGTAAACAAACGAACCAGCTAGCATTGGCCATGTTGCAGACTGTCCAGAGACAAAGGCAAGTTAGGCTAGTTAGCCAGGCTACGTAAAACGTAATTTCGTCCAAGTATTTCGTCAGTATTTACATACGTAGGCTATATAGTTTGGTGTAAAGAACTCTCCCAACTGCAATGCAATGCTGTGACATGGGTCCCTAAATTGCAACTCCTTAGCACTCCTGTGTGTGTGCGTGTGTGTGTGTGTGTGTGTGTGTGTGTGTGTGTGTGTGTGTGTGTGTGAGTGTGTGTGAGACTTGCAAAGGAGGTGGTGGTAGTGTGAAACAGGCTTAATTACGACTCAAACACATGTCTGTCACCAAGGTCACCTCCTGACTCCCAACAACCCACTGATGCGAGACCTCGTCCAAGCAGTCTTCAGACAATCACAATAAATCTTCACTCCACTGACAACCAAGTATGCCACATTTGTCTGACCGCGTCCGTCAACTGATGTCCCTGAGTGTTCCTCGTCCCATTAATATCAGAGTCTGTTTGATGAAAACTCTCTGGGTTCCCAGGAGGGATGGTTTCAACTAATTGCCCTGACTAATTATAGAATTTGGGGAATCTAATTCTGGGAGAGATCTATTGACCCTTGAGAGCAAGCGAGCGCTACTGACGCTATGTGCGGGTTTTTAGAAAGGAATCATTATCGACTTTCTCTTAGTGAAGGCCGAGGGGGTTTGTTGGTTCAAACACTGCCTTATGTGCCGAGACGTGTTTTTGAAGAAGGATTAGTAACATTTTTAAGACCGTGAGTCGCTTGAGTCATTTCCATCATAGTGAGACAGGTCTTCAAAATGATACTGTAAATAGAAAATGACACAAAGCGAAAGACAAGAGCTAGTGGTGGCCTAGTGGATGATCAGAAGGTCATGAGTTCAAATCCCACTTGGGAACACCACCGCTAAGTGTGTCCTTGAGTAAGGCACTTAGCCCTAAATTACTCCAGGGAGACTGTCCCTGTAATTTCTAATTATAAGTCGCTTTGGATAAAAGTGTCTTGCTAAATGGTTAAAGAGCTGCTGCTTTGATGACGAAGACCCCCTTGACCTTGACTGTCTCAGACTCAGGCTCTTGTTGACTTCAGTCCAAGCGTTAAACAAATATTCTCGTGGCGGCGGCGGTCCCTGATTGCCGGATTGTGGGCCAGGGAAGGCAGCTCTATTCATGGGCCTGTAATTACCACACTGAGTTCAAAGAGACGTACGTGCCGGCCGGAGCACAGCTCCCTATTTGGCATGCAGACCATGTCCTCACCTGCTCTCTAGGATCTGCTGGCGCATGGTCTTGACGTATTCGAAGCTGTCGAAGCAGCAGATGTCGTAGACCAGAATGTAGACATGGGCGCTACGCACACCGCGGCAGCAGGTGTCTGTCCACTCCTGAAGGAGAGAGGAGGGGAAGCAGTCAGTTGACCTTCGTTTATCGTCCAGTAAAACATTTAAGCATCTAGCCGGAGACTTGAGACTTGAGAATTGAACAAGATGGATTTTCTCTAGACATAATAATTTGTGATCGATGGTCTTTACCTATTATTACTGTGATGGATATTTGAACAGAGGAGGGGAGAGATTACAATAGACAGATAAAACATTGCAAGAGAGAATAGTATACACACAATTATCACCTTCTTTTTAAAATATTTAGTATTCAGTGCTTTGAAAAACACGTTACAGAAATACGAGGAAACTAATTATATGTAAATGTGCCCGCCCCATCCCCCCTCTTCTCACCCCAAGGAAAGAAACTAAAGTAAAACAGGGTAGCAATTAGCATAAGAGACAATGCAGTAAAGAAAATGTGACAGGATTTCTCCAAGGGCGCCCAGGAAGGCCCCCAGCGACACGTCCATCCTCACCTCCTACAGACACACCGTACAGGTCCCTCCTTCCCTCACACCCTACAGACACACCCTACAGGTCCCTCCCTCCCTCACCTCCTACAGACACACCCTACAGGTCCCTCCCTCCCTCACCTCCTACAGACACACCCTACAGGCCCCTCCCTCCCTCACCTCCTACAGACACACCCTACAGGTCCCTCCCTCCCTCACCTCCTACAGACATACCCTACAGGTCCCTGTCTCACCTCCTACAGACACACCCTACAGGTCCCTCCCTCACCTCTACAGACATACCCTACAGGTCCCTCCCTCACCTCCTACAGACACACCCTACAGGTCCCTCCCTCCCTCACCTCCTACAGACACACCCTACAGGTCCCTCCCTCCCTCACCTCCTACAGACACACCCTACAGGCCCCTCCCTCACCTCCTACAGACACACCCTACAGGTCCCTCCCTCACCTCCTACAGACACACCCTACAGGTCCCTCCCTCACCTCCTACAGACACACCCTACAGGTCATTTCTACTCTTGGTCTCTCTCATACACACACCAGGGTTTCCGTTAGAAAAATTTGCCGTCGGACATCGTGTCCGGGAACAATTCGATTTACCGGACAAACGTGATATATTCCGGTCATCATATTAAAATATAATAAAAAAAATATTTTTCAAAATCATATATTTTTTTTCTCCAAATCTAATATAGCTGTTTGTCGCGGTGATTACTGTTGTGTAGCGGCCTATATATGCCATTTAATGTCTATTTCTCATCCGATACGATTAGATGCGAGCTATATAATATATAATAATATAACATGATTTGACGTATGCGCGCTATGCCATGCGTCAAATCCAGCGCTGAACGGGTCCAGCGCTGAACGGGCGCCTCACTGGGAACTGAACAGACAGCATCGATCAATGAACGGACTCCACATTACGTTAACTGAAGTTTGTTAAATTGTTTGGGATTAATGTGAGTTTTCTATTTTCTCTTTACAGTTTTACCCTTTTTTTTTTTTTTAAATCAATAAAACAACGTCATTTCTATAAGTCTCGCTGGTTGGGAAGGCATTTCGTTTAGCTCGGGAGTATGACAATGGGAAGAACATAACTGTTTATTGAGAAACAATTGATAGGCAGTCTGGGATACGTATATAAAGAAATACCACAATGTCTAGATGTATAACATTTTATTGAACAGTAACAGTGCAAGCATGTAGGCTACGGGGAACAGGGATTTTGGTCAGTAGGTCCTTTGTACAGAGGGCGTTTCTCTCCGACAACGCGTTCCCAGGTACCATGGAAGTCATAGGTAGTCCAGCACACTGACAGAGAGACAGACAGACAGACAGACAGACAGACAGACAGACAGTCAGCTTACTTCTACCCTTTTGAGTGGAATTACTCCTTTAATTAGCTGTTAGCCATCTCAAAGCCCCCTGAGCTGCTCGTCAACACTGAGAATAGACCACATTATAGAAACCAAAACACCGTTTTTTAAATCCACAGGGAATAACCGAGAGTGTAAGGAAAGGCACACCCAGCGCTGTCAGTGGTGGGGAGACTTGAAGTGGCTTTGCTTGATTTCCATCACAGATTCAAGGATTGAAACACTGATGAAAATAGGGAGTAATAGTGATGGGATTATTTTAGATTATTTTAGATTAGATTAGATTAGATTAGGTGAGATTCAACTTTATTGTCATTGCAGAGTACAAGTACCAGACAACAAAATGCAGTTTAGCATCTAACCAGAAGTGCAAATAGTGATATAAAAACAAACACTTAACTTTCGGGGAAACTGCTAAAATAAAATAAATTAAATAAATTAAAAAAGAAAGCGACTATTAGCACCGCCGAATGACAACAAACGTATGAGTAATGAGTAAAACAATGTCACTTTTATAGTATGTTGTTTAACTTGCCGTTCGGTCGCCATGGCTCTGGTGTGTGTAGCAGCTTCAGCTAGCTGGCTGGAAACTTCTAGGGGTGCGTTCGTAAACACGCTCTGAGAGCGCCGGAGCACACGCTGGCTTCGATGTCACAGAGCGACCAAGTCGTTCGATTGGACGAGAGGCGTTCCGCGAGTGCTGATCGGATTTCCAGAGCGTGTTTACGAACGCACCCAGCCAGCTTTAGCGAATTGTATTCAAAGGGAATTATTTTCACCGGACAATATGTCCGACGACTTTTCAGTTTGTCGGACTTCACCAAATTTTACCGGACAAAGACCGGTAATTGCCGGTTAACGGAAACCCAGACACACACACAAGCACATAGGTGCATGGACGCAACTCATAAAAATTAGGTGAGTCCAGTTCATTTGCTGAATTTAATTTGCAGCATCCACTGTCTGATGAATATCACCTAACACGATTTGCTCTTGACTGAATTCAACCTTTTCGTAATTCAGTTTCTGCTCTTCGATTAGTTCCTTACTGAAGGAGAGTGAATGTGTGTTTGTGCTTGCATAACGACTCAACAAGATGAAGCACCACTCACGATTATCTTATCGCAGAGATTATCCTACAAAAAAATAAAAATAAAAACATAAATCATCTAAAGAGTGTTTTGATTAAAGTTATATCCAAAACATAAAACCAATATTGCTTTTGTGTAAATTCAAAAGCCTAACTTCTCAGACCATGCTTTCACATGTTTGCCTTAAAGGAGCTTCAGCAGTACTGTGGACCGAGTCACAGCCTCTCTAACCTCACCTTCCAACAATCAGCAGATCACCTGTGTGTTGTATAATACTCTACGTCAGGGGAGGTGAAAATGGGAGGACGGGCTGTTATGCATGGACCAGCCTTGTCTCTCTGTCAGTACATTCATCTCCTGAGGATGTCAGGTATTTGAGCTGGCAGATAAAACAGCACTCTTCCTTTTATGTGACGTTCCAGAGCCTGTCCTCTTCTCTCCCCAATGACAACGCTGCTGGCTAAACAGGCCTTTTTCTCTACACTGTCAGATCAGTGTGTGTGTGTGTGTGTGTGTGTGTGTGTGTGTGTGTGTGTGTGTGTGTGTGTGTGTGCGTGTGCGTGTGCGTGCGTGCAGGGAAATGAAAACACACATTAAAGCAGGGAACTCAGCTTCATAAAGAACTTTTTTTTTCAAAAAACATTTTTGTGCCAACTTCCAGGCATTAGACATCAGACATCAGACATTAGAGTAACAGCCTAGTACCTGCAGAGAGCTGACAGGGAAGCTGCCGATGGCGGGGTAGTCGGTGATCTGCAGGTCATGCACGTGGCCGTTGAGCACGGCGGCCGACAGGTGGACCTGCCGGGTGTGGCTGGGCGGGGCCAGGGCAGAGGGGGCGTCGCTGTAGTCATCGCGGAGGAAGCGCTGGACGATGGCCGTCTTGCCCACTCCCTGCGCCCCCAGCACAGCGATGCGGAAGGGAGGGGGCATGCCTGCCCCTCCCCGGTACCCCCGGCCCCCCAGCGCCGCCGCCCCGCCCCCCTCCCTGTTCTCGCAAACCACGGGCCAGTGCATTCAGGCCGGCGAAACACGGGCAGCACATAGTCCCCACGGTGGGAACGACGCGGTCCCATTCACAGGCCACCCACACCCCCTGGGACACTGGGGGAGGGCAGAGGGAGAGAGAGAGAGGGGGGGGGGGGGTGGTGGTGGGATGGAGGACAGAGGGGAAATGGAGGAGAGAAGAGAGAAAGATATGAGGAACAAGCCCAATGTATTCTATTTGGAGCACATGATATCTCAGACTATTTTTGAATGCCTATTTTAACACTGCACCCTTTTCTTTAGTTTACAAAAGGAAAACAAAAGTACTAAGCTGCTTGGCAACAGAGAGAAGTGCAAGGACACCGAAGATGAAGGAGTACAGCGTCACTTGGAAGTCAAAGGCACCAGCTAGATAACTCCAAGATTTTTTTTTAAGAATGTGTACCAAAGCCTTTCTTTATATTCTAAAATGAAGACATCATCTTAAATGTGTTTATGTGCTGTGCAGCTCTGCACTGTTTGTGTGCTGTTGCAATTTCAGAACCAGCATACTGAAATGCAGACTACAATAAACTTGTTTTTAGACTATAGATGACCTACATTCACTGACCTCATTAGTGCCAGATCAGTTCAGATACCTCTCCAGTCAACAGGGCATTACAACTTGATAGTTTCAAACTTTAAATGGTTCGTCAATGAAAATAAGAAACTGTAACTGAAACTGTACTAAAAGATTCATAATTCATAACTCATGAATTCATAATTCATAACTCTACAATATGCCTCACAAAATTCCCAATGTGCCAATATCTGAAGCAGCACTACCCTCCACCTCATTTTAGCACCTCAAGTGCTTTTAGTTATAAAAAGGAGTAACAATAATGAAGAGTCAAGATGTTCCCCCTGTACAATACAATACAGTACAGTACAATGTTCCCCAGATGGAATACAAAACACATGACATAGCATCAAACATAGTGAGGAGTTAGCAGATATGTAGATGGAGGCAGATGCTTAATTCTTCTCAGTCATTTTCTCAAAACTCTACTTACACCCTCCCTGCAAGGTGTTACAGATACATGATTGAATCGATACTGTACAAAGCACATCTTCAAAAGTGACTGAACATGAACAAACCTCTTTAATTTCAAAGGTAATTTCATGAAAAGTGGAGAAGTGATATCGTGATAGTCATATTGAACATGTTGGTGTGTTCATGTGTCATGCCTACTGAAAGTATATCAATTCATTACTACTTGTCTGTCCCGTCATTTAAAGTGTCAACAGAATCGGTGTCACTACCAATGCAATGATGTGGACCCTAAACAAATAGCCTACTCGTTGCCGAAAAAAGCATGAACATTATGATCGTGTAACGACAGCTACCTCAGCATGCAGCTCGTTTCTCAGAACAAAAGACCACACAGTAAGATACAGATTTGAACAACACTCCTATGGTGGACAGCCGACTCTACTAGTAACATTTAGCGGAACAAACTTCCAATTCACCATAGAATTCCCCCAAATACTGGACAGCATTCAAACTTTTAAATAAGCATGTATGCTAAATGGAAAGGATAAGAAAGTTCTGACGAGTGCATTTTTAGACAGATTTTGAATGAACAGATTTACAGATTTTGAGAATTAGACAGCTACCATCTATTTAAAGTCCATGTTATTCATGTTGATGACATGATTTAGAGATTGCAAAAAGGATAATAAACATATCGTGAGCTTAGAATTATAAGGTTCTATCTCCGTTTAGGGTAGTTCAGAGATATTGAGCGTCAAAGTTTTTACATTCCATTATGTTTTGTGAGATGGAACCTTTGTATTTTATGAATTACTAACTCAAAAATGTCAACATTTAAAAAAATAACACCACACAGGCATAAATAAACACCTAATGGATCAGATTATGTAAAAAAACTCGATTTTTACAAAAATGGAGATAGAACCTTATAATTCCAATGTCACGATGCGTCTAAATGGTTACCGTGCGTGCAGGTACACGGTGCCCGATGCAGAGAAGTGATTCCACGGCGCTGCTCTGAATACACCTGTGGGGGGATGCTGCTGGGTGGACCACCTCCTCCGTTGGCTCTCCACTGAGAAAGAAGAAGTGGCTCAGAGTGTTCAGGTGGTCACAGGGAAGGAGACACAACCCCCTCTCTCTCCCCAGAGGAGGAGACGTACGCGCCTGTCTAAACGCCCGTCAGACGTCGGAGGCGGCCCAGAAATCAATATGTCCGTAATTAGACTGCTCTCTCTTCAAACACGTAATTAGACTGCTCTCTCTTCAAACACGTCATTAGACTGCTCTCTCTTCAAACACGTCATTAGACTGCTCTCTCTTCAAACACGTAATTAGACTGCTCTCTCTTCAAACACGTCATGAGACTGCTCTCTCTTCAAACACGTCATTAGACTGCTCTCTCTTCAGACACGTAATTAGACTGCTCTCTCTTCAGACACGTAATTAGACTGCTCTCTCTTCAAACACGTCAGTTAACATGAACCGAAAGCAACTGTGTTGCGATGAACACAGCCCTGTATGGAAGACATCTATACATCTGTATCTGTATCTGTATCTGTATCTTATTTGGCCATGGGCGGCGACGTCGATCAACAACTCCATAGATGGTGTACCCTATAATTTAACCCTGCTTTTGAAGTAGCTGCCATGTTAAAGTGTTAATATAGGCTAGTAGTCTACACTGTTGGGAGGATTGAGAGCAGAGCTCTGATTCGGGGTATTTTGGGACATTATTGCGCGGAGCGCGCGGCCACACTTTACGCACGTTCGATTACGCACAACCAGCCATTAGAGTGTTTAATGCTGCAACACTACCGTTTAAAAGGAAGATATCTCTAATGACGTGCATATGGCTTGCAAGACCAATTCTGGTCACTTACAATGGCACTAAAGCCAATGACTAAAGCACATCAATTGATATTCCAACGGCTTTCTGTGTGCGCGACCGATTTAATCTCAAATAGCCTAAAAGTGCAACATATGTACACACTGCACCGATGGGCAGTAAGGCGGCTGTTTCTTAGCAACCGTATTTTTTTTTTACCCCTGTTGCCAAGTAACCACGTGCCATGTACCTGTCTAGTCTACGTCAGTTTTACAATCCTTTACACTCAGCATGCAGGTGCAATGTAGCCGTTTGTGAACAGTGAACCCACAGACTGTAATTCTCTACGGAAATGATCACTTAATTATTACTTAGTATTACTTTACTTATTTTACTCTACTTTATTATTGTGATTGTGTAATGCAATTCTGCAATGCCAATGTTGAAGAATCTAAGCCAAAGATGTTTACTCTTATGTGCTCCATTATTGGATAAAATAAAGTAAATTCTGATTCTGACATTAAAAGCGCATTCTGTCGACTTTTGAACGTATAATGTAAGTCTAAATCAGGTCTATTGGAATTATTAACTCATATTTTTTCCCATTAGAACTGTACATTTCCCACAATGTAGCCTATGAACCTACATGACACTTAATGATCTGAAAGGCAGTCAATGCACATACTATGGTGCGTAAAAATCCTCGACAGAGGGCCACTCAGAATGCACAATGTCTGTTGGCTAGGCGATTACGCACTGCTGTGGATGGCCTTTGGCTGTGCCTCACCCAATTCATCTATCATCTGGTTGATTACAGGTTAGAACTTTCTGAACGTTAAATGGATGGGAGACGGGGCGTGAGTGAGCGAAATGAGAATGCAATAAGTACGTAAATACATAGCCTACATAGACACTGGGTTACGTAGAGATCGTTTTTATTGAAATAAAATTGATTGGCGACAAGAAGTGATTGGCGACAAGGAATGATGGCAGCTTATACATGCTAATGTGTATTGAATTTCAGATGTGTCATGTTAGTTATTGACTGTATTGCTGGCTGATAGGTTTATAAGCAATTACATCAAGTATGATTCTCACACGCAGTACATGGTGGGAAAGTCATACAAAAATGCACCAAATTATACTCCGACATCTGGGACACAAACCAACAGTCACTGGTGGACCTTTTAATTTGCAAAGTGCCATATTGACAAAGGGAGGTCAACAGACACTGGAGAAGGAGCAATATGGACACTGCTTCCATGCAGGTTTCACAGGCACATCAGCATGTATAGCAACAAAATAAGAACGTCGTCGCAGATATAATAGGTACCCTTGAGACTTGCTCTGTACATCTGCTTCCATTTATGCTAGATAATGTTGAGCTCAACTACCAGTGTTCTAGGAAGCCTGGTTAGTCATACATATAACATTAATCTGTTTGAATATATTTACAAATAAAAACGTATGAGGACTTGGTACATAACTGAAATGTTGCCAATGTATGACTGTCATGGAGTACAAAGCACACTACTTCTGGGTTACAGGGTAAAATCTTTCATTTGAGTTCTAGAGATATTCATGTCTACAAACTACACCACATCACTGCACAGTATTATAGAGAGGTGACCCTGGTCCTTAGGCTGCTTGCATACGCTAAATATTATTCACTTTTAGGATTAAGCAATTTCCAGCAAGGTGTTTTTAACTGCAGGGCAATACAAACACATACACTTGTAATAATTGCTGACAATATGGGGTTCCTACCATGACAATATCAACTGATGTTAACCCAGGGTTTAGATTTGGCCCCTGGCCTCACGTTTGTTTGGATGAACAGCTGTATATGGAATAGCGATAATAATCGTACATAATAAAACATAACGCATCATATTTCATTGGAATCAAAGTAAGGTGAGATCAGCATTACACAATGTACAACTCATTCCACACTCACAATTGGCATATTAATACTGCAACACTGAAACCAGAAAAGCAAAATCTGGAATAAAGGAATGCAAATATAATTGTTTGACGGCTGTGGCAGATTGGGAACTGGGAAATAAGAGTGGAGGCATGAAATGATCAGCTGTAATATCAGTATAAAACAGGAATGGCACAGATCCAAGCAAACACATCATAATAGCTACCATAAATAGTGGTTTGCCTAGTGGTTACGAAGAAGAGAACAGAATGACATCCACTATGCTTTAAAAATCATGGCAAATTGACAATTTCATGTTCCCTGGCCCTGCTCTCGCCTTTTACTGGAGCCATCTTGGCCCAGGATTGTATTGGTTGCTTCCTATAAACATTGCAACTGGTTCAACTGGTAGTCAGGCCCAGAAAAGCTTAGCAGATGCCACTCACTCAAATCACTCATTTGAGAACCATTTGTGGAATGGTTGGGAAAAGCAGTACCACTGAAGCAGAAAAGGAATAAAAAAGAATCAACAAAAAGCAAATATGATATACACTTTCCTAATACAGTACAAAGAGGTGGAGGCCATGGCTTTGTGAGTATAAATGATATTTCTTCTTTTTGGAGAAATTCAACCACATTTGACGACATTAAGACATTTAAGTTTAGGATGGAATGGGGATATCACATTCTCCCATGGAGGTAAAGATGGTGGAGAAGGTGGAACAAGGGCATGGAATAATCAACAACAACAAATGCTAAAAGCCGCTGTTTGTTCTTGGGGGTAGGGAGTGTGTAGTGGAAGGTGGTGGATAAAGGGACGGACGGTGAGTTCAGTTCTTCAGGACTGAGTCGTACACTTGGTAGACGTACTGAGACACCTCAGGAGCCCGGCACTTCAAGGAGAGCTGTGTGGAAGAGGAGAGAATGGGTCAAGTAAGCAGGAGAATGGGAATATGGCAATCCTAACCATAACACAGCATTTCAGTAATAATTAAAGCTGTATGCTTTGAGATTGTAAGAATGAAAAATGTGTTACAAATCAAATGTATTGTCATTGTCATTAACAGACCTTCTCTGACGCTGGCCTGCTCATTACAGTATGCTCTGCTGCTGTCCCCAAGGTATATATTTGTCTGAGTCATATGCCAATAAATTAGCCTCACAAAGACCTGTCCTTGACCATTTAAATGTCTCTTTTAAACATCCATTTGGCCTCGGCACCAAGTCTAGGCTAAGAGCATTCTTTCATCAGCTTAGCAACATTTAAAAGCTGCTTATCCCCGAAATGTGTTTGGACTTTATGTACCGGAACACAAAGCCCCAGCACTTGTCCTTGGAGATTGTTTATATCATCCTTTATGTAGCCTGTAGTCAAACACAGAGGAAAAACCCATGTGTTAACTATGTATGGTAAGCTAAACACACAATACCATGCATTAGTCATCATGGCAAAAGAATCACAAAAAAACTGCTTGAAGAAACTTTTGTTCAGAATCTCTTCCACTGACTCTGCATCTCTTGCCTAGAGCCTTCCACTCCAGACATTCTCCACCGGGCTGCCACGGCAACCCTGGAGTGTCTTCGTCAGGGGTGCCGTCCCAAAAAACATGCTGATGTTGCTGACATAATAAAATGGATTAAAACTAAACAAACAAACAAAAATCTATAGTTACGCAACTTATCATGAAAATGCTGATCATTAGCACCTCATACATCATAAACATTTGTCGCACATGCCTCTTTCCTCATGACACAAGGCCAACGTTTGGTTTTATTACCGCACAATTCGACCAAAAGTCTCTAGGAGGTAACTTCAGTAGTCTCTGGCCGGTAACTTCAGACTGCGTTCGCCCCTGGCTGTGGCTTGATGGCCACTATGATGGACCCAGACTTAACTCTCATTACCAATTAATTAGCTGCCGATTGACAGCTTGGCCAGCCAGGCCAAACAGACTCTACCTCCGGGGGAAAGCACTGGTAATGAAATCTGGGAACAGGCAGTGAACAGCTGCCTGTAAAACTATCAAAGGTGCTAATCTGGAGATTAATGTAGTCACCCAGATAGGCTAGATGGGACCAGAGGTACGATACAGCAGCAGTTGGGAAAGGCAGCAGTCAATCTCCACAGTGGATCAAGTAGACCAGCTCAGACTGGAGAGTCCTGACCCTTCTGATGGTTCACCAGCCACTGATGTTTTACTAGTCCCTACAATGTCACCCCTTTCAGACATTTTGCTAAAAGCTAGACAAAGTGTTTTCCGAAGCAATGTTTCAATTGCACAACCAATTAGTAAAATATCTTCAATTGCTTGCATATTATGTATAGTAGGATTAAATGGGATATTGTGCTGGGCACCGGGTTGTCTAAAGAGCCTTGAGCTTGACAGTTCTAAGACCACAACTGACAACTACCTCTATTACCCCTTTCGCACCAAGACAGAAGAACCGGTTCTTGGTTGGTTCCAGAGTGGCACCAACAGTTGGCTGGTCTAGAACAAAGAACCGCTTACGTATAAAAATAGATATAACAAATAAATAAGATAAAACATTTAATAAGCATAGATAAAATGCTAGTGTTTAGTCATAAATGCTGCAGAGCATTTAGCCTACTTTTAAATATATTTAGAGTTTGGGCCTGTTTGAGTTTGTTTGTTCCAGGAGCTCGCGGCACAGTGACTGAAACCTGCTTCGCAGTGTTTTGTTTTCACTCATGGAATGTTTAGTTGGTTTGTCTCAGCTGACCTTAGGAGCCTTGCTGGAATACATGGTGAGAGGAGGTCTGATAGGAGGTCATGTCTTTTGGTCCAAGACCACTTTGTGATTTATATACAATCAGAAGTACTTTTAATTCAATTCTCTGAGAGACTGGTAGCCAGTGTAGAGACCTCAGGATTGGTGTAATGTGTTCAAATGTCTTTGTTTTTGTTAGGCACCAGCCCAGAAGAACAACTAGGTTCTTGTTGGTGGAAATGGGCGTATGCGTGAGCAACAGGGACTTGTGAAAGAGAGAGGAGCACTGAGCACCAGGGTGACAGTGACATAACAATGGGTTACATCATCCTAACTTTAACGAACAGCACTAAAAAGAAAAGTATTTCTCTCAAGGTGTTTCTCATGGCAGACATTGCTGAGAAAATAGACAAATGGAATGCAGCTGAATATAATCTGCATGGCACAATTGAAAAACGCTCAGACACACTAGAACAGACTTGACGGACATTACCAGACCTTTCTCGAGGCCTCTGTCCTATTGTTGCCCTTCTCATAGATTCTCTAGATCCCTCAGCTATCTAGTGGAGTAAAAGTTAGCCGAGCGGACCGTTGGAGCCCAAGGCCAGCCATTACTCAACCAGAGGACAAGCCATTCCCAATGAAGCCTACATGATGAACAGGCTCTTTGAAACACACACCAGTGTGGTTGGGGAACAGGCTCTGTGCTTATGAAACAAAGAAAATCAATAACTAGCATCACTTTAATAATAACTAGTGCTGTCAATCGATTAAGATTTTTAATCAAGTTAATCACAATAATATTCTGTAATTAATCAGATTAATCATGATTAATCACAAGTTTAAAAAGTATTTACTTGTATTTTGGGGGGGAGATAAAGAAAAACATGTGTGGTGTTGGAATAAAGAATTGCATGACAAACTGAATCTTTACTTTATTATAACATCATTAGTTTTGATGATTTATGAATAAGATTAGAAACTCTTAATTTGCTTTTAGTAAAAAAAGTCTCAAGCTATGCAGTCAGAATTGCACTTGACTGCCAAACCTCAGACTGCACAGATGCACTGCACCCGTCTGTTCTTGCCTGAATTCTAGTCGGTTGAACCAAGCCCTATCGTAAGTAACGGCTCCACCTCAAAGATGAAAGGGAAAAACGTTGTTTCCGCCTGGTCTCCCACCGGGGACCTCCGGAGTCGGGAAAGGTTACCCTGAAACTCCCTAAACTTTTCCTCATTCAGTGTCATGGTAGACTTTACTATAATGTATTGGTTGGTTTTGTCGCGCTGTTCCAACTTTCAGTACTTCCGAGAATTACAGAGTCATCTCCAAGCAGTCGAGTCTGACTAAATTTGTCTTGCTTATATCTTACTAATGTCTTGCTTTTTTCTTCAAAATAGTCTATTTAGTCCGAAAGGCTATTCTTCTTTTGCCAGAAAAACAAGTGTTATTTGAATTATATTGGTGTTTATTTCCTACCTGAGAGAGGAGAATGAGAGGTGATTGAGAGACATTGAGTGGAGACACCATATCAAACAAGATAATAGGTTTCCACAGTAAATACACGTGTATGAACCCCTGATGATATTTACTGTGGAAACCTATTACACTGTTGGGACTAGAGTCGGACGGTTTTACGGTTAAACCCAAAAAAATAAAAAATAAATAGCAATGGTGTTTACCAAAACCACATAAAACCAGACTTTTTATTTTATTTTAATTTATATTATTATTTTTAACATTTAATCACAACGTCATAAATTGATATATATATATATATAATAAACGCCTTAAGAGTGTGTGATTGAAGATGCTATGAAAGTGATTTTTGTAAACAATGTAATTTGTCAATAAATTAACTGTCTAAAAAGACATGTCACATGACAGCTTCTCTAACACCCTCCAGACGACCTCCAGGCGCATTCAGGACCTCCAGGCGCGTTCAACAGTAAATGAAGACAGTGTTTCAGGGAGGAAGGCCGCTAATCATTTTCTGAAGGTCACTATCCCAGTACGTGTCTCAGAGTGACGGTCGTGATGTTCTAAGGAGGGGGGTTCTCTAGATCCCTCAGCTTCAGCATGACACTGTTTTGCAATCCTTCACTGATATAACCTCTAACCTGACATCTCCTGCATGACAAATGACCTCTGTGGTTGAAGTGGGGCAGAATGAGGGTCAGAGGGCAGGAAGGGCCATATCTCACCGTGTAGTTGGGGTTGCCAGGTTGGATGCGTAGCTCGGCCAGGATCCAGATGCCGTTGGTGAGCTTCAGGGACTGGTACAGCATGTCCTGGCCCTCCACGTTCCTCTTGGCAATGGTGTAGATGTTGTTGCTCTGCAGCTTTCCTGAAACGGTGTCTGTAAGGGCCAAAGCAAATATGGTTCACGTACACAAGTTGAACAATCAAGTGGGAGATAAGTGCTACACAGGAGACATGTGTATCCTTCCCCAAGGCAGCTATACTCTACTGACAAAACAAAGATAACTGTTGATAACAAAGATAATTTGTGGTTCAGGCATAAACATTTCTGAGAGGTCTGAGAGGGCTATCTATAGCCTTCAAAAGAGGCAATGTACTAAACAGTAGCAGAGCAGAGAGGAAGGAGAATCGTGAAGAGGATGAGCAACGGGATTCATAGCAACCTCATTCTCTAGGGACCAGAGTTACTGCTAGCTTATAACAGGTCTGGTCTATCCAGGCAGTTTCCTGGGGTTATTTCTCTGTGTTATCTAAAATATAATTTGGACAAACCTTATCATTACCAACAGCACATGGAAAGAAACAACAGCCATTAGCTGTTCTTTTGATTCATATTATACAAACACTGCTAAATTACAGTATTGCATTTCCATTACCTACATCAGCTGCATCCTTCCAATCAATCAGCATACTTAATGTAACGCTAATGAGCCAGGCAGCAAGGAGAAGCTCGGCTAATACATCTACATTAG
Organism: Nansenia antarctica; assembly: GCF_963989245.1. Taxonomy (NCBI): domain Eukaryota; kingdom Metazoa; phylum Chordata; class Actinopteri; order Argentiniformes; family Microstomatidae; genus Nansenia; species Nansenia antarctica. The sequence continues at coordinate 25,410,997 of NC_137689.1, read as the reverse complement.
CTTAATAAAAACAACTAGTGGAGCGGAGTGATTCCTTTGTGTTTCAGAGACGCTACTTTCACGGATCAGAGTTGAGTGATTGATTCCGTTGGACTTTCGAGGGCTCTAAGCCCAGCTGGAATAACCTCAAGAGTGAGAATGAAGTGAGACTGAATATTTAAGGAGGTACAGGGTTGTGCTCTTGCTACAGGGACAGTCACTTTAGGGATACGGTAGCTACTACAACCTCTGACATCACGTCTAGAAGGGGGGATGACTACTCGCTAGCTACTACGCCAGCTCACAGGCTGAACTACCACCACCTCTGACCGTGTGGCCTACGTCCAACTGACAGTCCTGACATTGCTCCAGCTCCCCAGTGCCACCAGGGGCAGATCTGAGAGGAGGCTTGTGTGAAGTATCTCCTTCAGGAAAAGTAGGAAGGAGAGAGAGGTGAGGCTTGAGGGCCTTGAAAGGAGTCCTGAGACGGCCAGGCGGGCAGAGGGAGAGAAGGGAAGAGAGAAGTGTCAAGTGTTAGGACGAGTGACTGACAGCAAGAGATAAGGAAGTTCAAATTCCCAGCAACACAGGAACAGATGCTCCTCTATTTGACTCGTCCGTGTTCTATTTCAGTGTGTGTGTCCTGTTTTCATTCCAGATAGTGTTGTTTTTAGCCTCCAACACAATCACTTTATCAGTAGTGAACCCTTCAGAGATGCGCACAGAAGCTCAATAGAGTAGCAGTGTATACAGACACTCTGGCAGCGCCAGCTTGCTTCATTGACGTGTTGCTTCTGCGGCTGGCGTTGCGTGTCTCCATTGACTACGTTGGACCTGTTCCAACTTTGTTTGACAGGCGCGAGGAGAAGACATGCAAAACTTGTTTTTGTTTTGTCTTATTTCATTTACATTTGAATAGTACAGCAACTGTGGGTAACTGAAGAGGTGTTTGCACATGTGTTGATTGCCGAGGCTTGACAATGTCAAGTGCCTCTCAGGGCAAAACGTTTGTGTTTTACTCTAATAACAGCCGTTCAAAAGAATATTCAACCATGTGATGAGCAATTACTCTTGTCTAGTGAATGATTACTCTACTTCCAACTTGTCAATTAAGTAGTAATGTCATTGTTCTTTCAACTACATGATAAGCAAGCAACACTTCATTAACCACATTCAAAACAAAACAATAACAGTTGGTGAAAATTACCCTTACCTTCATGAAAAGAAAACATAGGTTGCAAAATGGCAGAAAATAACACAAAAATGACAGCAGCAAATCGATTTTAACATTATTATATATCAACTGATATTAAAAAGAATCTAACAGTGCTATTTCTAGTCTCAAAAAGCCCTCCATGTTGGCTGCATTGTGATGCAAATAAAACAAAGAAGCAGATGTCAGCAGATGGAGAAGGTGTGTGTGAGAGAGAGAGAGAGAGAGAGAGAGAGAGAGAGAGAGAGAGAGTGTGTCTGCGTCACTGCAGATCGGAGAAAAAGGCCACATCTGCTAGCTGAATTCTTTGACTACAAAGACTACACTGCCATGTTTGTAGGAGCCCTCGCTTCTCAGGAACTGAGAAAGGAAGCTACTTTACAGCTCCCTGTGTCACCTGACTGGCTGAAGTAGAATCAAATCAAACAAGTCAGATGATGATAATAATAATAATAACTTTTTATTTGTATAGCGCTTTTCCTGCAAACGCTGCAGCTCAAAGTGCTCCAATCATTATATAATCATAATTTAATATTTTTTTCATTTAAAGGCAATATTATAAAAGATGGGTTTTCAGTCTTGACTTGAACATATTTGCTGAGGTTGCCTCCCTAATGTAAACTGGCAGTACATTCCACAATTTGGGTGGATAAAATGAGAATGCAGCCTCACAAAATCTCTTCTTTTGTACACAGAGAAAACCAGCGTCAGAAGACCTGAGAGTCTATTGGGCTGATATGCTAGCAAAAGGTCTTTCAGATATTCTGGTGCTGTGCCAGTGAGAGCAATAATATAAACAAGCAGAAGGATCTTGAAATCTATTCTGAACTTAACAGGAAGCCCGTGTAGAGTCTCTCAAATAGGAGTTATATGAGCTCTTCTGCTTGTTTTGGTTAAAACTCTCCCTGCTGCATTTTGGACAAATTGCAGCTGGCCAATAGCTTTCTTCGGAAGACCAGAAAGGAGACTGTAACAATAGTCCAAACGGGTAATAACAAAAGCATGCATTTACACTTCTGCATCAGCTTGCCGGAGAAAATGTCTAACTTTGAATGAGTCATGATGAGTCAGGCCAGGAAAGAGGAGAGTCTCATAGCATGTGATTCAGATTTGAGCATGCTGAGGTGGGAAAAGACACATGATAATACTGACTGTTGAAAGATTACGCCTCTTATTAAACTAATCCTAACTAATACAAGTACACATACATAGTGACATAGTGACTAGAATCCCCAGCCCTTAATGGATAAGAAACCCCTAAAAGGTGAGAAGATCCCTACGGAGCAACAAGAGAGTAAAGGCCTCTGATCTAACCCTGAACCACAGCAACCATACAATCTCTGTAAGAGTGTTTCAATGCATGGAAGCAGGGTTGCCGATGCCATAGGAACGCCTACAGAGTAGCATTTACATGTCATCTGTTCTCTTTCAAACCGGACTCAAGGTGTCATGAGACCAAGTCCCATGTCTTATCCTTTTTAACTAACGTATGTGTTCATGGATGAAAGTAGACACCTACCTGCATTTAAGTGGCACTCCTTGATCTGGTACTGCAACTCATTCTCGTTGGGGATGTCTTTCCAGGTGGCTAGGAACACCTGTCGCTCTGCAGGGGGGAACAGAATAGGTGTGACACCAGTGCTGAGCAGGGAACTACTTCCCGTGAAGTGCTGATAGAGTACTGAAGGGTGACGCCCTTATAAATTCAGTGTTCTAGGACTGCTTTCAGGAATGTCATGGATTGTTAATCTAAGCTGGTGTCTTCATATTCTTACTGAAAAACAAAATATATACATTTGGACACATTTCAAACACGGTATCAGAATTTTAACAATATGAGTCATTACAAACTAATGACTAATCTCAGAAGTTACTGAACGGGTGGGGTTGATTCAAATGTTATAAATAAATTCATATGTTATAAATGAATATGCCCTATGGTGAGATACGAGAGGATATTAAAGCCACAAAGTATGCTCCTCGGAACTCTATTTCACTTAAGCGAGAACAAGAGCCTTTGAGATTGGCTGGGAGAAACTCTTAATATTCTTTGGTGTTAATATAATGCTAGGAAAGGAATAATGAGGACCTAACTGGATGCTCTGTGTTGTGACTGAATTAACAGACGTCGTTTTAATTCCCCCACACCACAGACATACCCATTTTGCCGTCCTCCACAAAGAAGATGCTGAGAGGGATAAGCCCGCTGAAGTAGAATACATCAATGTTGTTCTTCACAGCCACCTGTGGACGAGAAAGAACATTCAAACATAAATGTGTTGTTAAAAAAAGGACACATTTTACCATAGAAAGACAAAGATGTACAAAAACAAAAAACAAAAAACAAAGATGTACAAAGACAAACACCAGGTGTTTAAAAGACTTGGCAAGCTTACCGTACTCTTTCCAGCCTGAGTAAGCAAATTGTATCTAGCTTAATCTTTGGGGTGCTGGTAGTGTGTAGTATGATAGCTGTGGGCCTGCTCAAGTAGTTTCTACTGAAACCACTTGGCTTTTGAGGCCTAAGTAGGCGTGGATTTGCAACTGGGAGGAGTCAACATCTCTCTAGCTATTAAGCCCTCAGGAGGTCAGGGGGTCACATTGTCTCATACATTGTGGACTAAGTGAGTACACCTGCCCGGTCGTTTAGTGATCATTAGTGGGGAGGGGCTGTAAGCCTGCCAGTTTTCAGCAATTACTGAAATCTCCATTATTATCCGGACGGTTAGAGAGCGACAGCCTCTGCGACGGCCTCCTGACACAAAGATAAGGTAGTCTATCTGTCGGAGTCCATCGAGGAAGGCCAGGACACTAAGGGCTGAGGGGGAGGGCTAACTATGACTTAGTTTCGAGCGATTCCAGGACCAGACTAGCTTTGAAGCTGTAGGGGTACCTACCCCTTGATTCCAACATGCATTGCGAATCATCTACAGAAATGTTATGTCGCTCTATTCAATGCGGAAATGTCATTACTTTCTCTGTAATTACTTATTAATAAAGATTTGAAAAATTATGATAACCATCTTATTATCTTAGTTTAATGTCATTACAATGCATTATAGACCTTTTCTTCATAACAAGCATAACAAAAAAATCGCTTTTATGTCGAGGTGCTGTGTCTAACGTTACAGGCTGATTTGTGGACAGTCGCGCATATGATATATTTCCATGTCTGATGTCTAATGTCTAATGTACTAATGTCATTTCAATGCATTATAGACCTTTTCTCTACAACAAGCATAACAAAAAAAATCGCTGTTATGCCGAGGTGCCTATGCTTAACATAGAAAGTTCCACAGTCCAGCGCGCTCGGGTTTAGCAGTAGAGGACTGCAGTAGAGGACTGCAGTAGAGGACTGCTAAACCCGACCCCTTGGTGGTATATGACGCTATCTGTATTGCGGCACTTATTATACCAAAACAACTCGCAATCTAATCCGAGCAGTTGTTATTATGTAATATTATCGATGGATGTGCCATTTTCGATGGAGGGCAGTGAGCGGGAAACTCATCAAGGACATGTAGTTAATTAATGCAGTGGACAGCTTTTTTTTCAATTAAATCTGTAAGTCATGCATTTTTCCATGTTTCCCATTGATGGTATATGACGCCGTAAATTTAACTAAAGTTCAGCCGCGAAGTTGTTGCACTGTTGTCCTAAATCAGTGCAGACTGGCAGGGTAGGAGCACAGGTTTCATACAGGTTAGAGCGCCGTTATTCTGTCATGGTCTGATAATGAAGCATTGTTCTTTTTTATTTGATGACTTGTTTGATCGATTGATAGCGTAAAAGTGAAGTTGTGAATGAGTCGCGAGCGTCAATGCTTTTCTACGATACTACTGATGACGTATCAGTCTTGAAGGGTTGTCCCATTTCATAGGGGTAGATTTCAACCCCGACGGCTTGTGGCTCTGTTCGAAGGCCGTGGCTCGAAATCGAGTCACACTCGAAAACGAGCCATAGGGGTAGAAAAGGGAATCGGGATTGGGCCTAAGAATACTATGTATCTTCTTTTCCATTTTGATTGTTCTCTTGTCATATTCCTCTACTTTGAGTGAACTTTGCACCTCTAACTTCTTGTTTGACCATTAACCCTGTAACCCTATACTGACTAATATCACAATGTCCTTTGTCCCTATTCCTGTTCTTCTGTCCCTCAGGAGGACACATAGATGCTACATCCCCCCTAGCAACCCTTCCAATATCATTTATCCACCTTCTTCAACTGACCATGACTTTATTGTCGCGGGAGGTCTTTGGAACTGCCAGTCATCAGCAGTCCGAAAAGCTGAGGCTATTTCAGCTTATGCTTCGTTCATGTCCCTCAACTTCCTTACTCTCAGAGACCTGGATACAGATACACCAGCAGTCCTCTCTGATGCCTACTCCTTTTCTCATACTTTTCTTCCTACGCCTCCTCTACTATCATTCCAAAATACATTCTTCTGCCTCTAATCCTAGGATACTGTTCTCCACACACCTCAACCCACCTCCTCCCCTTCCTACTTCCCTGTCTGCCGATGACTTTACAAAAAGGTTTATGAAATTAGCAGCACCTTTTCTCCTCCTCCTACCAATGCTGCAAACACCCCTTCCAGACACTCTGCACTACACTCAGTCTCTGGCTTATCATCTTTTCCCCCCTCTCCCCTGATGAGATTCTCACACTGATCACATCTAAGCAGGCAACCACCTGCCCTCTTGATCCCATCCCTTCCCCTCTTCTCCAATCCATTTCCCCCAACATCCTTCCGTACCACCGTAATCAACTCCTCAATCCACAGGATCTGTCCCGGCTGCCTTCAAGATAGACAGAGTCATGCCTCTCCTCAAGAAACCCACCCTTGACCCGTCCTCTGTCCACAACTACAGACCGGTATCGCTTCTCTACTTCCCTTCCAAAATTCTTTAACGTGCTGCATCTAAACAACTGACTGACTATCTCCGTAAGATGGAACACCTGGACCTCCACCAATCCAGCTTCAAGGCTGGGCACTCCACTGAGACTGCTCTTCCTCCCTCTCCTCTGGTCTCATTCTCCTGGACCTGTCTGCTGCCTTAGACACAGTCAACCACCAGATCCTTCTCTCCATCCTCTCAGAACTGGGCATCTCTGGCACTGCACACTCCTGGTTTGCTTCCTACCTGGCGGGTGCTCCTACCAGGTGACTTGGAGAGGATTGTTGTCTTCTCCACGAACCCTCACCACTGGAGTACCCCAGGGCTCTGTCCTAGGGCCCTTACTGTTCTCCCTCTATACCAAGTCTCTTGGCTCGATAATCTCCTCACACGGGTTCTCCTAACACAGTGACGCAGATGACATTCAACTCTTCCTGTCTTTCCCATCCCCTCCTCTGACCTATGTGGCAACACGTGTATCTGCGTGTCTCAATGACGTCTCTACATGGATGTCAGCCCACCATCTTAAGCTCAACCTTAACAAGACTGAGCTACTCTACCTGGGAAAAAGCCTGCCCTCTCCAAGATTTCTCCATCACAGTGGAGAACTCTACTGTAACCCCCTCCCAGACAGCCAAGTGACAGCAGTCACGCTGCCCGGTCACGTCTCTTCACTACACTCACTCCCCGCTGGTGGAATGAGCTTCCGACGGCTGTCAGAACTGCAGAGTTACTCCCCATCTTCCGTCGGAGACTGAAGACCCATCTCTTCAGGCTACACCTTAACTGCTCCTCCTAAGACATCTACTACCCCCCAGCACTGTGTCTCCTGAGACACCTGCTTTGCCCTATACTGTGTCTCCTAAGATTTCTACTACCCCCTGTTTCTCCAGAGTCTAAAAAAATATTTAAAAAATAAATAATTCTTCTATCACGACGACTGCCAATGGCCGCTGACCTGAGCTAGATTACTCTTCCTGCTACGACTGGTGAGTCGCTTTGGAATAAGGCGTCTGCTAAATGCATTTGAGACCCACCTGTTTAGGCTTTGAATGTGTGACTCTTATTCTGTGCCGTCACTATATGTTCCATGTTTTTGCTGTGAAGTGCTCTGGGTATGTGATAAAAGCACTATACAAATAAAATACTTATTATGACAATTATTCCAACACATTTGAGGGTTTTTGAGCACACAAAACAATATTTCCAAACATCGCTAAATAAAGAACTGCTCTAAAAAAATTAAAGAAACGGCTCTTGAAATGTTAATGCGTTGAATGGGTTTGGGTTAGGAGAAAAGGGTTTTACTCTTGTCTGTCAGTTTGTGAGTATATGCGTGCGAGTTTGTGTGTGTGTGCGTGTGTGTGGGCTGATTACAGAGAGAGACAGAGTGAGTATTTGTGGGCTGTGGGACTAATGAGCACAGCTAGGCCACTCTGAGCTTGATTATTATGCCTGCCTGGCCGGCAGGGAGGGAGTGAGTGGCCCTCAGGCGTCGGCTGGCAGGGGAGGGGAGGACACTCTGGATCATCACCTGCGCCTGGCGGACTGCTGGGAGACAGCTGCACACCACATGTACACAAGGTGGAATCGGCTGGCCAGGCACACAAACAAGATGAGACAGACAGATGGACACACACACACACACACACACACACACACTCTCTCACACACACACGCACACACACACACACGCACACGCACACGCACACACACACACACACACGTAATGAGAGCCTTGGGATCTCTCCTATGACCCAATTGCCAATTCTGTGGCGAATCTGTCTGCCAAGTGAACTCATAAACAAACTAGCATTGTGAGCCAAACATGGACTGAAAGACCTGTTTAAGAAATCAGTCAGGCCAAACAATATACCCAACCCCACCTCAACATCTGCTGTCTAAGCCCCTCCAGGATACACTAAACTGAGATGACAAAAAAGCAACATCCGATCTCATTCCAAGACCCTATCACGCTGTCAGAGTCAGACAGTGTAGGATTATATCCATACAGCAAGGACGAGGGAGAGCTATAAATCTGGTGAACATCCCTGGTTTTTGATTAAGTGTTCATCAGAATTCTCTTTGTCATATGAAGAGACGTCCTCCTGCCGGGTGTCTTAAAGGCAATTCTACCACTTATAACTAATTACCACCATGAGGTGAAATAGGGTCACTGATAGTGCTAGGTGGTGTGATCTTAATAATTATCAACAAATAATCTTCTCTTCTCTGAATCCTACCGTTTCAAATCTTAAAAAGGTCAAAAAATTATAAACACACCGATGGAGGTATGGAAGTGTGCAGCCACACACACACACACACACATGCACACACAGAGACACGCACAGACAGACACACACAGACAGACACACACACACACAGAGAGGGAAGCCGTGAAGAGAAGAGGAGGAATTGTTATGGGATGGATGGTCTCTAGCCTAGGATAAGGTCAGACCAAATGGTTGAGACTCAGCTGGAGAGCCCTGTGTCCAGCTGGCTTTGGGCTCTGTACTTCTGCTTTCCTCTCCCTGAGCCACTGAGCAGTGGACGTCATACGACTGGAGCCAAATATAAAGTCTGCTCCAAGGTTGGCTGCATTCCAGAAGAGCTGAAGTAGCAGTCATGTTTAGGTATTTCATATCTCAAGCTTGAAAATCACCTGTACCATTTAAACGAGCGTGTTCACATTCACAGAACGGAGACCTGGAAGCCAGGGCATCACTTCAGAATTCGAGGAGAAGATACAGCTATGGGTTACTGGAGAAAAAATACTTTTTTTTTTCTCTCAGAGAAGTAACCCTACAGGGCCATTGATGGTGTGCACCATGGGGTAGTAGTAATACGTTTGTGTGTCCAGTATATACGACCAGTTTGTGTGGGGGTGGTGCCGAAGGCTGGAGTCCATTTTCCAGCTGGCTACTGCGCGTGACGGAGCACATTAGAATCGCCTACTGTGGGCTCCAACCACTAACACGCTTTGCTGCCCTTGGCTCTGTGTGGGCTGAATCCTCCAGCTCATCTCTCTATGTAATGGAATGTTCTCTGTGGTTCTCGGGAACTACTCGTAGCTCCCAGTTGGTGAAGGCATGTAAGGCGTTAATGCATTCGAGTGCTTTTTATTGTGATTGTGAAGTGCTTTTTGTTGTTGCAATCCATCATGAATGTATAAAACAATCTCTCTCTCTCTCTCTCTCTCTCTCTCTCTCTCTCTCTCTCTCTCTCTCTCTCTCTCTCTCTCTCTCTCTCTCTCTCTCTCTCTCTCTATATATATATATATATATATATATATATATATATATATATGTGTGGTGGCCTGGGAAAACCCGTCGGATGTCGCTGGCGTTCGTTTGTGGCAAAGAACAAAAATAGATGGAAATCGCGATTTTGGCGATTTTGATATTATGTGGTATTCTAGTACTTTGAACTCCATACTACATTATGGTGAATAAACATTTTAAGAAAACAAAAGAGAAAGTACTTATACTTTACCAACGAGGCAAGCAGACTAACACCGCATCACAAGCAGACAAACGAGACCGGCCGATCTGCATAGGCTCCTCCCCCGACCCGGAGGAGAAAGGAGTCGGGGGCAGCATGGGGGCAGCATTTCTCACCTTTCACTTTTTTTGACATGATACATTAAAATGCTCATAACTTTTTAAAATAAAGGGCTATCTCAGTCATTCAACCAGTTATGAATAGCTGAGAACTTCTAATTTATGGAAATATAAAAAAAAATTCAATGTCAAAATGCCACCATGTGAAGGGTTTTCCCAGGCCACCACACATATATATATATCTGTGATTGTTAACAATTACATATGTTGAAATTGTACAGAAAGATGCGTCTGTTTTCTGACGAGGAGGAGAAAGGTTACAGTGGATACGTCATAACTCTGGTATCGTCAATACTGTTTCCCACTGTGAAGTCTGACTTGGGAGGGTCGTTCTAGTGGTTATTGTATCTCATCACAAGGTGTGTTTCCATTAGAGTTTTTCGAAAAATAAATGCGATATTTCTAACATTTCGAAAAAGTACAATTACGATAATGCAGCCGTTTCCATTCAAATGTATTTCGCTTCTCATGAGTCACGCATCCTCGTCTCGCGAGGGTAATACGCTGCTATCTCCCGCGAAATTCAATTTTGCGGAAGAAGGAAGAGCAAAAGATGGATATTCCAAACATGTTGCGAGCTGGAACTGTTGTTTTGATGGCCACAGCTGCTGCTGTTGTGGTTGTCAACAACAGAAGACGAAGGCAGCGGGTGATCCACCACGAACGGCAGAGTCCGTATGTGTGGGAACGAGCACGTTTGAAGGATTTCTGGGAGAGAATTGTTTTAGAGGAATTCACAGAGGCATTGTGGATTCAGAATTTCAGGATGAACCGGGAAACGTTCAATGTGCTGTGTGATTCTATTGAAGACCTTGTGGCCCCAGACCCGTTATGCCCCCGGGAGGCAGTTCCTACTCGAAAGCGAGTGGCTATCGCCCTTTACAAGCTGGCAACCTGCGCCGAGTATAGAGTAGTTGGTGAAACGTTTGGTGTCAGCAAAACCACTGTACATAGATGTGTGTATGGGGTATGTCGAGCCATATGCAGCAGGTTGCTGAAGCAAAAAATCAGAATGCCAGATGTGGACGAGGCCCTGGAGATCGCACAGCGCAATTATGAGGCACACAAAATACCCCAGGTCTACGCTGCGATCGACGGGTCGCACATACCAATTCGTGGTCCGAGTGAAGGCTATCGTGATTACGTAAACAGGAAGGGGTGGACATCAATCTGCCTTCAGGTTGTATCTGATGATCGATTAATTATCAGGGACATCAACGTGGGAACGCCTGGATGCGCGCATGATGCTGCTGTGTTTGCAACATCACAGCTGTTTCTAAGGTAAAACTCCAAATCTTATAGGCTAGGGCTAGTTGCACAGCAGCCAAATTTAACATAGTGGAGCCTACTGCCATCCTCATCCTGTTAGCCAGACTGACAATTGACCAACAGATGGGACACAGATTGATCAACATTATTGATTACACCTGTCATGATATATGAATACTTTATTGAATCATAATAAAATACAAGTACATGTACAAGTACCTTGCAAATCTTCAAAAGGATAAAAACACAAAAAGCCCGGAGGCTTATTTCCATTGTGGTCCCTTTCTGGCCCACAGGATGCAGGTTGGCAGCAGGAAGAAGTTGCGAAAAAACCGTTTCCATTACACTTTTTCGAAATACTTCAATATCGAAACGTTTCAAATACCACCTCCTGAGAGCGTGAAAACTTTTTATCGATAATTGGGAGGTTTTTCGAAAATGTGCTGTTTCCATTACCAGTAATTCTTTTCGATATGTCGGTTTTGCGAAATTCTAGGGTGTATGGAAACGCAGCTACAGTTTCCTAAAGGCCCATAAACCCCTTCTATTCTCCCCCTGGGGAGGGCTAGTGAGCCAAGACGTTGGTGGTGAATTAATGTCATGGCAACCCAAGAGTGAGCAACCTTCATTTTCATTCAGTTTTGAGTGACGCTCCTGCCAGTCAGCACCACGTCCTTGGGCATGGGTCCAGACAGGCAGTGGAAAAGAAATCCAAGCAGCAAGGCAATGACATAACCTGAGGCTGCCGTTAGATCTAAAAGTGAAGATCTGTTTGAAGTTTGTCAACAGTTTTTCTGTAATGTGCCAAAGTACTTCACCTGAATGGCTCCAGTCACATCAAAAGGCACATTAAATGCAAGCAGCAGAGTAGAACGATCATTGAATCTTTTATTCACGATAAGAGTTTGTTTTTTTTAGCAATCGGAAGGTCGCTGGTTCGATCCCCGCCTCAGGAGGGGTCTGCATGTGAGCGAGTGACTGGAGGGTTGGTGGCATCTAAGGTGCTGCCGTTGTGCCCTTGAGCAAGGCACGCTCTAATTGCTACAGGGGCAGTAACTATGGCTGACCCTGTGCCTAGAGCAAAAGAAAATACATTTCGTTGTATTCTGTACAATAACAAAAAGGTAGAATCTAATCAGCTGTTGAAACAGAAACGTTCAGAGGACTCTAATTTTTTACAGTCCTTTCACCCGTTTAGCCAATTAAAAAACATCACGCCCCAAATTCCACGGATCAAATCAGAAGCTGACACCACTCTCCTGAGGGACTCATGGGGGCCAGGCTCTCTGTCCCATGGCTGTGAAGGTGGGAACGTACCTGTAGGTTGTTGAGTGGGTCCATCTTCATGACTGGCCCGATGGTGTTGAGGGGCAGGGACACCTCGATGCTCTGGCTGGGCATCAGGGGGGTGTGGATGGGCAGAGGGGAGGTGGGGATCATCCCGAAACTAGAAACACACACACACAGCACTGATTTGCTTCTATGAAAATAATAATAAACGGAATCTTTCTAAACCTCATTTAGAAGACGGGCACCCAGTGGTTTTCACATTGTGGATGTTTGAATGATGTCATGATGATGTCATGATGAAATGTGTTCAGTCATCTCACTTTATGGGAATGAGTCTACCTCATCTTTGTCATTTAGAGTGAATGGCAGAGTCAATCTTTATTATCAGTTACTGTACAGAAAGGCAAACATGTTTGACCTTCATTGCTAGCAAAGCAGTGTGTGTGTGTGTGTGTTTGTGTGTATATACAGTGGGGTGCAAAAAAATTGGGCACCCTTGGTTTAAATGTCTGTTACAATTAATCTCCAAGCGATTGAAAGCAAACCTGAACACTAAATGATAAAAAGTTAAACATGACACCTTTCTGTCATTTTTTAAATGTGTTTTATTTTCAGTTTTCATGATAAAAAAGGAAAAGGGCCCTGTGCAAACGTTTGGGAACCCTTTTGGATTATTCTTTGTTACCTTTTGAGAAGATTATTACTAAGGCCCAGACCAAGGTGATTTACTCGTTAGGGCTTCAATGAGTCAGGTGAATATAATTCCAGGGTTGAACTATATATTCTGAAGTAACTCCATGCCTTCTAAAGTATCCGACTGCGGTGGCTGTTGTGTCTGGTGTTAAAAACCATGGGTTCCTCCAAACAGTTGTCCAAGGATGTCAGAATCAAGATAGTTCACTTCCACCATCAAGGAGAAGGCTACAAAATCTCATGTTGACAAGGCTACAAACTACCCATTTCCACTGTCAGAAACATAATCAGAAAGTGGAAAATAAATGGAACAATTGAAGACCAAGACATTTTTCAGATAGAAAGGCCCGAGATCTGGTGAGAAGTGCTCAGAAGAACCCACACATGTTCTGCCAGGAAGAATGGGGAAAAATTCACAAAACAAGAATTGAAAGACTCTTTTCAACTGCAAGCTGTTATAGTTGCCTAAGGAGGAGTTACAAAGTACTAGCTGACAGGGTTCCCAAACTTTTGCACAAGGCCTTTTTCCTTGTTTTATTATTTTGAAACTGTAAAAGTTAAAAAATAAAAATGTATCTTGCTTTACAATGTGATGAAATGTGTCATGTTTAACTTTGTACCATTTAGGTTTGCTTCTTTTCACTCAGATATTAATTGTAAAAGGCATTTTGACTAGGGGTGCCCAAATGTCTGCACCCCACTGTATGTATGTATCTATGTACATGTATGGTTGTATGTACACTACTGGTCAAAGGTTTTAGAACACCTCAATTGTTCCAGTTTTTCTTGAAATATGAACAAATAAACAATTGGAAATAAAAAAAGAAATCATGGAACTGTTCTGTTAAACACAATTTAATAAACGATGTTGACTCATCAAAGTAGCCAGCAGATATAACAGCTGAACTTGTGGCATTCTTTCTACAATAGAAATCAAATATCGTTCAGAGGGTTCTTCCCAACACTGAAGTTGCAATGTGTTGCACTTGCGGGTTGCTTTGTCCAGTTCATCCCAAACTAGCTCAATGGGATTTAAGTCTGGAGACTGTGCTGGTCATAGCATGATTTGAAGCCTACCGCCTTTTCTTCTGAGGTAGTTCTGACATAGTCTGGAGGTATGTTTTGGGTCATTCTTTTGCTGTGGGATGAACCCCTGACCACCTAGATGTTAGGGTTGGGCAGTAATACCGTAAAATAACCGCGGTTTTGGAAAATAGCAACAGTGTCCGTTTCAATACTGTCATAAATAGCTATATATAATAAACGCCTTAAGAGTGCACCACTGTCTGTGTGGTTGAAGATGCTATTAAAGGATGACAGAATGTTTTGCAAACAATGTAATTTGTCGAATAAATAACCTGTCAAAAAAAGACAATCATGTGACAGCTTCTCCTCAGAACGGAGAATTAGAAAAATATATGGTGAGTGCAAGCAAGTTGGTCCCCCCCAAAAAAGCAACTACTGCAATTTCGGGTTCCGACCGAAAGGCAAGGGCGAGCCAGCAAATCTTGACAAGACTGTGAGTAAGACTTGCATGAAGAAGGTGACAGCCAAAGAGGAGCGAGCAGAATCATAGATAACTGCCTATTGTCTGTGATTGACAGAGAGACGAAGATGCCCTTCTCTGGTGGAAATCAAATGGAGCCAGACACTTTACACTGATGTCAGGGTGGCCCCAAACTACTTATGCACGTGTGCCACAAGCTCACCATCAGAGCGGGTGTTCAGCACGTGCCCTGCTGAAGCCTGAAAAAGTAAATATTCTTGTTTTTCTCACGAAAAACCTAGACTAGGCATGAAGAATAGCCTATCATTGCAGTCTGTAGGATACGCTTATATCCATTTTACTGCCGTTTTTGTTATTTATTGTTATTTTGTTATTATTTGATAAGGCTTACTGGATGCTATAGGCTGTGCTTTTAATTAAATGAATTCAACTGACACTGGAATGGAATGGCTGCCATACATGTAGAGATGCTGATTCGGAGCTGTATGTGTGAGAGACTGCGCCAACCTCCCATCATGCCCCCCTCTCTCTCACCTGTTCTTGTTGAACTGGATGGCGAAGTCGGTCATGTGCTGCAGGGCCTTGTTAGTGAAGGTCATATCCATGTACATGTGTCCCTGGCGACGAGAGAAGGTACCAGAGATCTCCAGCCCTTTGGCTTTCACCGCCGGAAGCCATATCTAGAAAAACACGTTTTTGAGAAAAAAGGGCAACCTGATTACCTGATTCAGACACACCGTGGCTGGAGGAAGTGTAACATGGCAGCCTGAGTCAGAGAGGATGAATAGAGGTGAAAAAGGCAGCCTGACTCAGAGAGGATGGATAGAACGTGCTCTGACTGACACGTCAACGTTCCCTGGTGTCGACCGACACAAAGGGCTGTGAACACAGAGGCCTGTGGGAGCCAGGAACCTAGAGGAGGATTGTATGTGCTGCAGCACGATAACACAACTTCAACAGCAAATGCCACATGA
This sequence comes from Nansenia antarctica, assembly GCF_963989245.1. Lineage (NCBI taxonomy): Eukaryota > Metazoa > Chordata > Actinopteri > Argentiniformes > Microstomatidae > Nansenia > Nansenia antarctica. Next base: position 25,395,553 of record NC_137689.1, on the reverse strand, counting down.
GGACGCTCACTTTTCACCATACCTTCAAGTTTATGGTAAGAACCTCATTACAATCATTTTGAAGAGGAGTCTGATGAAATCTTTAATAACGATGTCAACCTGGATCTTATTGACGCAGCTTTCCTCCTACCCCTTAGACAAGTGTCTAAACTACTTATGCACTGGCCTAGATAAAGAGTGACTTTGCCACGAGGCTCAAGGTGCTCCTCTTAGATCATCACTGATAAGCCTTCACATTCAGCTTTGCTATAGAGAGCTGAGTCAGCACTGGGGCTCGGCTAGCAATTAAGAGCTCTGCTTTTTGCATCGAGCTGGCATTAGCATGAACTATAGAATTCCAACACTGACAGAAGCGTTTGAGTGAGGGTACTCACGGCCTTGGGGGACGTGTAGCCTCCTGCGGTGGTGGCCATGCCTGTGGAGAGCTCAAACAGGTCGTTGAGGCCGCTGCTGAGCGCGGCAGGAGTGGGCGACGGGGCGAATGTGTTGGGGACCGAAGAAGGAATGAAGTTCTGGCCCACCTGAGACAGACAGACAGGACACACACACACACACACACACAAAAACACACACACACACACACACACAAACATTGAATACAACTCCTTCACAGGACGGCGGTCCTTTAGGAAGCAATTAAATGCTAAAAAGGCTGAGGGTTCAAGTTATAATTCCTCAACATTGATGAGAATTGAGATAATGATCCATTTTGGCATGATTAGGATTCTCAAGTTGTGTATGTCATATAACTCACTAAAGCCGAAATCCAGAGAAATATACTCCATATGCTTCCAATGGTGTTATTGGTAAAATGAGCAAAACGTGTACCCTCAGTCATAATTTCAGCCTATTTCGTATTTGGAGCAATCCTCCTCTTCATTAAAACATGAATGGCAAGCAAGGTCAAAAGGTGAAATGTGTAGTTAGTGAGTGTGCACAAAAAGTAAAATAAACAATAACTAAAAGAAACATCTGTTGTCAAGCTTTTAATTTGGTGAGGGTTGATGTCAACCTCTAAAGAGCATGCACACGGATGGACAGACAAAAGGAAGGGCTTCACTTACTGCTGGACTTCCACCAACACCTCCTCCCAGGTCTCCCCCGAGCTAAGGAGAGAGAAGAGAGAGGACCCATATCCAGCACCCGCATCCAAACACAAAAGAGAGAGAGAGAAAGAGATAGAGAGAGGCACTTAGCAAGAGCAAACCATAGAACACCCTTTATACACTTCCTGGAAAAATGTTATATGAAGATAGTCAATGTGACAACAAGGACAGGGTTATCAGGAAGCAAGCTCTCCAGGCAGCAGCCAGGCTGAAGACCAGGACACCTTGCCCAAACGCTGACACGTTAGACGAAAGGAAAGCTTGGGAAATTGGGAATACAGGTTGGGTTTTTCCCACAGTGTTAACAAGCAAGCAGTCACAATAGCTCTCATGTGTTGAGGTCTTGTATTATTGAATACTTAATGTTAAGTGGATAAGATGTTATTATCCGATACAGGAGAATAGCATGTCTTGCATTTGAAGAGGTAACATTGCAATTTAAAAGGCTGGCAGAAAACGTTATCTGTAACTATTGTGATTGTAACACTGGAGCCCCTCTCCCAGCCAGTTGAATGCATTGAACTGAAGTCACCTTGACGGTCATCCAGCCAGACTGCAATACTATAAAACTATTTTACAGCCCAAGACCCAGCACACCACAAATCACATGCTGGTATAATTGGATTGTTGAGATTCTGCCATATAGCATTGGTGTCAGCAATGTTGGGGGATGAGCACTTGAGGGTACCTAACCTTGGAATGCATCCATTCCGATTATCCCATCTCCTATTCAAACATGTCTTTCATGATAGGTATTCAAGCCATTGTGAGACGACTAAATCCCAGAAGCAGCATGTGGATAGGTCCTCATGAGGACACAAGATGCCAGCCTAAAAGAGTTTAGCTTGTTCTTTCAGCGAGCTCCTGAAAAAGTAGGCTTACAGCTCAACCCTTGAGCATGTGGTTTGTTTTGAAGGTGCCCCGTCCAAACCAAAATAGCGGCATGCAATGCTCTTTTCGGACTGTTTTGCTCAGGGACCTGACCGACCCTCACTCTCCAGCCTGAGTAGGAGCCCGCCAAGGGAACCAGGAGAGAGCGATGAGTGACTCTCAATGCTGGCTCATCCCCCATCAGACAGACACTTCACATGCCTAAGAGCCAGTCATCCCAACCTCACCCCACCTCCAGTCCCTTTGGGCAGTAATAATCTTTGATGGAGCTTATGAATATCCTATGACTATTCATCCAGCGAATTGAAGCACCGGTTTTTGCCTTGCGGCAAGAGACGACACGTCACAGAGTTCCACTGACGTGGGCATTTGAGGACAGCATAGAAATATATGAGAAAATATATGAGGAAAAAATATATGAGGAGTGAAATATAGAGATGAGCAGGAGTGAAATAGAGATGAGCAGTTCTTCCAGATCCTCAAGGTTAGGCTTCATGTTTTCAGTCATGTAAAACACACCATTTCAACCCCATACAGTGTGATGCAAAAATGTGGGCACCCCTAGTCAAAATGCCTTTTTCAATTAATATCTAAGTGAAAAGAAGCAAACCTAACCTCTAAATGGTACAAACTTAAACATGACACATTTAATCAAATTTTAATGCATAAAAAAAAATATCCTAAATAACAAAACAAGGAAAAAGGCCTTGTGCAAAAGTTTGGGTATCCTGTCAGCTAGTACTTTGTAACTCCTCCTCAGGCAACTATAACAGCTTGCAAACGCTTCCTGTAGCCAGCTAAGCTGTAGCCAGACTTTCAATTCTTGTTTGGGGAATTTTTCCCCATTCTTCCTGGCAGAACACCTCTAGCTCAGAAACATTCTTCGGCCTTCTTGCATGCACGGCATGTTTACATCTCTCCACAGATTTTCAATAATATTCAAGTCTGGGGACTGTGATGGCCATTCCAAAACCTTCATCCGTCTTTCCTAGAGGTACTTCATGGTTGATTTTGAGGTATCCTTCGGGTCATTGACTTGCTGGAATGCCCAACCTCTCTTCAACTTAAATTTCTGGACTGACCTACGAACATTAGCCTGTAGAATGTCTTAATATTTGATGGAATCCATTCTTCCTTCCACCTGCACATATTGCCTGTGCCCCCAGCTGCTACACAACCCCAAAGCATAATGGATCCACCTCTATGCTTATCAGTTGGCACGGTGTTCTCTACAAATGCTTCACCCTTTTTTCTCCAAACACACCTTCTTTTGTTGTGGCCAAAAATTTCAATTTTGGTTTCGTCAGTCCAAAGCACATTGTTCCTATAGGCTTCAGGTTACTCAAGGTTTTCTTTTGCATACTTCAGACTTAATTTTGTGTTGAGGTCGTAGGAAAGGCTTCTTTCTGAAAACTCTGCCATGTAGGTCTTTGTTGTTTGAGGTACGCTGTATTGTTGTCCTGTGAACAACTAGACCGGTGTCTGCTACTCTTTTTTGCAGCTCTTTTGCAGTGATGTGTGGGTTCTTCTGAGCATTTCTCACCAGACCTCTGGCCATTCTATCTGAACATTTTCTTGGTCTTCCAGATCTTGCCTTGACTTCACTTACTCATTTATTTTCCATTTTTTAATGATGTGGAAATGCGTAGTTTGAAACATTGCAAGTGTTTTTGTAGCCTTCTCCTTGATGGTGGAAGTGAACTATAGCCCCTTTTCCACTATCGTGCCAGCCCGGGTCGACCCGGGCTGGCCTGCTTCTTTGGCGCTTTTCCATTTGTCGGCCCGGGTCGCCTCGGCTCAGTTCGGCTCGCTTCTTTAGCTACCCTTCGATACCAGGGTCTAAATTTAGACCCGGAACCTTTTTGCCAGGCTGCGTGTGACGTGTGACGCTGCACACTGTTGATTGGTCAATGGAAATCGTCATCCCATGTTCATAGATTTCTTCGCTAACCGCCATCTTGAAATACCACATTCGCTCTTGGAAAATGTCACTACAGTTTCTGTAATAGCTTGTTAATAAAGATTCGAAAAATTATGCTGACCATCGTATTATCTTAGTTTAATGTAATTTCAATGCATCATAGAACTTTTATTTACAACAAGCATAACACAAAAATCGCTATTATGCACCGTCTTTGCCCGTGAATAACACCGGCTGTGAATGTGGTAGAAACACAATACTCCTTTGCTAACTTCACCATCGGTATACGGTCATTTTGAGCCCTTAACCACCGCGCTGACACCCCGAGAAGTTATGCTTTTAACCGTAAACTCAATGAACCGGGAGTTCACCGCTGCTCTAAGCAGCAGCACGTCATGGAGGATATCAGCGGGGGGACAGACAATTTCTACCAGGGAATTCGCTCCGCGCTGTGTCATAGACCGTGATATAACAGTGTCGTATCGACACCATTCAAATGGTTTCAGATTCCCTGTCCTCTCCCCTATCCGGACACGTTTGAATTGTTATCCTAACCCACGGTAAATCGAAGTTATTAACCCGCAAAGGGTGCCTCTGTTTACCGTCTTTGCCCGTGAATAACACGGCACACAATGATACTACAGTTCATAAAGCAGACAAGTGAAGGCAGTGGTTTTAAGGGTTCAAAAAACATGACTTTATTATGTGTACATAGCTTCCTCTCTCTCTTTCTCTTTCTCTCCAAAAAACCACGGTTAATAATATACCACATGTCGAGGGAAAGGCATACGATAGCTTCAAGTTCCTCCATGTTGCTGTTGTTGTTGCTGTGTTGTGTCTCGTGAAAATATACGTCACCACCATTGGGCGCTTTTATGACGCGTAACTCCGCCTACTATCGCCTACTCCTCCTACTAGTTCCTGGTCTGTTGTGTATAGTGGAAAACCAGAACTGTTCAAAAGCGGGCCGAAGCGACCCGACCCGAAGCGACCCGACCCGAAGCGAGCCGCTGATGGAAAAGCGCCATATCTTGATTCTGACATACTTGGACAACTGTTTAGAGGAACCCATGGTTTTTAACATCAGACACAACAGCCACCACAGTCGGATACTTTAGAAGGCATGGAGTTACTTCAGAATATATAGTTCAACCCTGGAATTATATTCACCTGACTCATTGAAGTCCTAACGAGTAAATCACCTTGGTCTGGGCCTTACTTATCATCTTCTCAAAAGGTAACAAAGAACAATCCAAAGGGTTCCCAAACATTTGCAGAGGGCCCTTTTCGTTTTTTATCATTTAAAAACTGAAAAAGAAAAAGAAAAAGAAAGCTTGCTTTAAAATTTGAAGAAAGGTGTCATGTTTAACTTTGTAGGATTTAGTGTTCAGGTTTCCTTTCAATCACCTGGGCCCAGTAGTTAAAAACTTTGAATCCCTATCTGATCGGCTCAGATTTGGATTTTGGGTAGTTCAAAACCAAAAAACACGATTAGGATCACTTTGATATCCGGTCAGATCAGGAAATCAAATCCAAGCTTTAATCTGGATCAAATCTTCAAAACGGGTAGTTCAAACCGACAACACAGGATTGGGATCAGTTTGACCCCAAAAAATTTGATTATCTTGATCCCACCAGATGGGTGGATTTCCAGTGGATTACCAGAGCAAAATGTACTATACAATTTATTTTAAAATGTGTTTCAACATAAATAAGATGGCAAAGTTTGTTAACTGAAATAATACACAATGTTTAGCCTTCATGGCAAATACATTTTATTTTTCATTTTTTGGTCACGTTTGTGGTGGCCTATTTTGTTTTCAACCAAATGTTGATGACATAAATGTTTATGCTCATAAAAGTATCACAACAAAGATTGTCAATCACAAATGTAATTTAGATTAAAGAAAAAATATCTTAAACAAAAAAAAGTCCATCATCACCTTTCAAAAGTAATTGCAGACAATAGCATCTCGCATTGCACCACCACTCAGTCTCTAATTTAGAGGGAAATCCATAGGTGGGCCTAGATCATCAGCAGATGCAAGGGGCTCTGGGGGATCATCGATGTCAGAGAGGGGGACTCTGCGATGGACAGCGATATTGTGTAGCACAATACAAGCCAGTGTTATGCAGCATGTTCGTTGGGGTTCCACTCTCAGATAGTTGAGGCATGCAAAACGCCTCTTCAGTACTCCATTATGATTTTATGTATTTCAAAATATAATTAGACATTATAGATGTCTCTGCAATGTGGTCTCTTGTCTTCCTTGTATTATTTTTCATATCCACTAGATGGAGATCGGTAGGATTAAAGCACTGATATTCAGGATCTAGTAATCTTGAAAAGTCTGAATCTGGATCAGGGTGATCCTATCCTGAATTGCTTTGAAATACTGGGACAAAATCTGGCCGAGTTGTCTGATCCTGGATCACAAAAAATGGGATTTCAAAATCTGATCGGATCTGATTGAGATTAAAAGTTTTGAACTACTGGGCCCTGTAGATTAATTGTAACAGACATTTAAACCAGGGGTGCCCACATTTTTGCACCCCACTGTAGCTTTTCATGTACAGCTAAATGCATCTCCATTGGAATCAGTCTGACGTGTTCTCAGGCGCTTTTCTTAGTCTCTTCCCCCTTTTTATTTAAATGTTATTTATTAACACACGTAACTACAAATGATATCTCTCCAGTTGTGAATGGGACTCATTAGCTTCAGGCTGTTTCCTATTGACTGTTAAGACAGCATATTTCTTTGTAGCATATTTCTACACAGCAACAATTCTGCAGTGCTCCAAGCCCATGGACATTTAAAGCAGGCATTCAAAACTCCATCCATATTGGTGCGGGAGTGACAGTGATGGAACTCCCCTATGAATGTTCAGTGGAAATCCCACTCTGACCCCACTCTGTCTTTCAATCTCTCAGGGGGGATCGTGTCATCGCTGTAGACAGTTTAAGAGAATCCAGAAAACAGCTTAGAAAATGCTCCAACAAGGGACTCCAACGTTTATCAGAGTTAACCTGTTGTGGCTGCCACACCCCAGAAGGTCAGCGTTCAACTCAGTCCTCAGGGGGCTGACGCAGCGCTTTTCTGTTGCATTAATCATTCCCCCTTTTCTGCACTTCAATAGGGAGGCTGATGTGGCCCTCCAAATCGCTTATAACACCACTGCAATGCGTCTGGGAGGAATCTCAAAGGTCAAGGCAGGTAACGTTGAGGCGTTTCTGCTTTTCTCCGTCCACAGCCCCCGCCCCCGTGCTTGGACGTATAACAACATGCCGTTCACACTTCACGAACACAGTTATGATAATGACAGAGGTTATGACCCCTGGTATAAGGATTATGGTCACTTACACTGTAGGCTATGCTTTTCGCTGCCAATGTGATTAGCTCCTTGTACAGCCACTGGAGAGTGTGTCTATCTGGGCCAAGGCCAACGTTCATTATCAGGAGTGTAGGGATGTTATTAGAGATGTCTGTTTTCAATTCCCATCAACACAACTACAATACAGAGCGAGGTTTGTGGTTTTGTACGGGTTACCATGAAACCTTCATCAGCTTATTCCATCTCACATATAAGCATGTACCCATCGCATCTCTTTTCCGTTTATTTGGTTCCATGTATTTGTGAGATATTCTCAAGTGCCCAGCCCTCTAGAAATGTCTAATGCTCTGGTGACTCTCCAGTCTCTCCCAGAGGGGGCCTGTCGGGATCAGGACCTCCTACCAGGGGAAATGTCATTCAGCGTAAAGGGGAAATTGGAGTTAACAGGTTTCAGTTCCCTGACACAGTACACCGTTCCACTTCCCCTATGAGTGAGACACCAATCCCCTGGCGTGCTGAGCCGCTGGCCCCCGAATCCAATTATTGGAGAGGGGGGCAGGCGGTTTGTCCGAATTGTACTCACTTTCTATTTTTTCCTGAGGGGGACCGAGTTGCTTTTGCCTTGGATAAATGTGCATATCACACAACCGGTTAGTAAACAATTGAGAGGAAAACGACAAAGGTCTCAAATCAAAGGGTTCCCCGTTCTACAGTACACTGCACGTAGTGAAAGAATATGACCACACTTCTAACGTGATCCAAAAAGTATTTTGAGGAACTGGTGCGAAGGGAATTGAGGGTAAGATAGACTCATACATTATTCATGTTAAAGATCTGTCTAACGCAGCACCGAGAAGTATTTTTCAAGTTGTTCCTACTGAAGCTGTGAGCTCTGACAAAGAGAAGGTAACAGTGTCCTTTGACATTATCAGCGCTAAACTGTCAGTACAACCACGGAGGGTCGGCTCAGTTCACGGCTCGTGGGTTTTAAATTAAAATGCATAATCGATTCCACTGGTTCGAATGGGCTCTGGAATGGCTGATCACACAGGCAAGAGTCACTTTCACTCCCCACTGTAATACCTCAGGAAATCCGTTTAAACATTCTGTGTAGTGACACACCAGGAAAGATTGGCCCCGATTGGAGGCTCCAACTGTATTTGAATCATTGCTGTTTTTAATGAGTGTGTCCAATTAAGATTAAATTAAAAGTCCTTTATAATACGAGAGAGCAGACATAAGAGGGAGGGGACAAGGGACAGAGTGATTGGATGATCAGGTATCGTTAAGATAGTTCATTTTGAATGGGACAAAACACACGGCGTGCGAGTTTTGTCGCACTGTCAAATTTTGCAAATGTTAGCTTCAAAATGAATGGAATCGAATTTTCGCCGTGCGATTAAAATCGGGGCCGTGTGTGTTGAGATGCGATGTTCTCATAGACTTCCATTCAAACTTCAAAATGGAATGTTGACGCGCAACAGAAATCACACGCTGTGTGCATTGGCCTTAAGGCACTAATTTGTATGTGTGGACTGACGGAAACCATTTGCTTCCCTATCAGTGGAAGATGACAGCAAACGTGGCCATCGCTGCAGGCTAGGGTTGTGAAAACACCCGTTAATATCATTAAAAAGTCATTAGCACTCTGTGCACGGAAGAATTCACCCCAAAACATAACAGGGACATTATTACAGCGCATCCCAAAAAGCCAGTGCTTGTTATTAAACATTCAAAGCATTGAGTATAGCCTACTGGGTCTCCCAGAAGACTTTATTTCATTTGGCAAGGCCCCCAACAAAACAGCAATATACTCACATTACTGCACAATGCACAATGAAAAATTGTGACTTCTAATTCATGACCTAATGAAGATGCATTACCAAATTGTTACACAAGAGATGAAAAGTTACTTTCATTCACAACTCTTAACAATTCAAGTCGAATTGTAATTCGGAAATGTTGATGTTCACAATCGTCAGTCCTCTAAGTCATCGCACAATGACCGTCCGACGGTGACAGATCAACTTTGGTTTTTTGCTCTGAGGCATTGGTCAAGTCAACCTTCCCCATCTCCCTTGGGCTGAGATTGAGACGTGGGTGGAATAGAGACGTGCCTCCCTCCCTACCTGGCTACCTGCCTGCCTCTGTCTGTCTGCAGGCTCAATCACTGAGGCAGGCTTCTACAGTGACAGGCGCCATGTAGATCACCCTGAAAGGCTTCCAGGCACTTCACCTGGCCTTAGCTCCGGCCTGCTGGGACTCACACTGACAGGCTTGATGAAGGAGGAGGATGAAATACACCCCGTCATTATGCTCCCAAGGTTTAATGTTGAAGATCAGACCGTTAAGATCCTTATCGGTGTTCCTTCTGAACAATATTACACATCCCCTGCACCGTGTGATGTCCCCAGAGATACTGGCGCTAGTAAACCACAGCAGCTTATCTCTGGTGTCTAGTGGTATTGGTGAACCATCCACGGGAGAGACAGTGCTGTCCAAACACTATCATTCAAGGGCACAATAAAACTCATCCATAAAAACCTGCAGCTTATACATTATTCCTGCACGAGGATACAACCACCTCTGCACACATTCTACTACATTCTGTGTGTGTGTGTGTGTGTGTGTGTGTGTGTGTGTGTGTGTGTGTGTGTATATACAGTGGGGGAAATGAGCATTCAACACATCAACAATTTTTTAATTCAACATATTTCCATGCAGCTATTCACATGAAATTTAGTCCAGACATTGGTATTAACTCAATAGAACTACACAGCTAGGAATTGTAACATTCCAATCCACAATAAAGCGATATGCAATAAAGTGGAATGACACAGGAAAAAAGTGAACAGAATAAGAAAAATCACTAAACCAGCGTATGCCACTAATGAGTTCTCCTACTAGGGCTGGGATGATTCGTCGACTTGCGTAATGTGCGTCGTAAATAAACAACAAGGCAGTACATCTGCAATGAACGAGCACCTCAAGCGAAAGCATCCTGGAGCTCTTTGTGAAGACAGCCGCAAGATAGCACCGTAAGTCAGCGTTGTATTTCTGTTCACTTTTCCGGCCGTGTATGAGTGAAAAATGGATAGCTACTAGCTTATGTTACACAAGCAATGTAGCTCACCACAGTTTGTATGTCTTGTCTTCTGGTGTTAGTAACGTTAGCTATGTAGCTGGCTAGCTACGGTAGCCTATTGTCATTGTGGTGCTCGCACCTACTGTACGTTATCATCAATTTAGCTAATCATAACATAGCAGCGAGAGTAACGTTAGCTAGCTATGTAGCTACTAGCTAGCTATGTAGCTACTAGCTAGCTATGTGTTGTGGTGATGGACAGACTTCTAAATGGCCATGTTGGCATTCAAGTTGGCTAAACATAGCAGTGAGGTGGAAATTAAGGGGCCTACAATTTATTTTTATTTTTATCGAACAGTAAAAAAAAAAAACGTTAGGCTAATCGACAAATTAAAAATAATCGCTAGATTAATCGTTAGAAAAATAGTCGTTTGGGACAGCCCTATCTTCTACATGCTAATAAGAATCAGCTGTGTTAGTGCATGATGGTGGGTAAGTACTTCCACTCTTTGAAAAAGGGTTTCCCACTGAATGCAAGTAAACAAATCATTATTTGTCACCAAGCATTCTTGCAAGAAACCTCTGGGTAGATGAGTACCCACTGGGTACCTACATGATGGGTAGAGGCAAACAGCTCTCCCAGGACCTTCACAAGATTGTTGAGCAGCATAGTACTGGCACTGGTTACTAGGGGTGCAACGGTTCTAGGTTTTATATTGAACCGTACGGTTTGTCATGCATGGTTCAATAGGCGCTAGTGAATTGTCGTTTTTTCGGTTTATGATGCGTTCCATTGAAAGTCGGAGGTCGAGTTTGTCTGGAACACAGTTGCTTGTGTAACTTGTTCAAATGTTTGTTCATGGTGAGCAGAGTTGAGAACATGGCAACAGTGTGAGGAAGCCCCGGATTGCCACAAATCTGTGTTGTGGGGTCATTAATTTGCACCTTACATGTTTTTGCACTAACAACAACAGTAGTACAACGTAGTGCTATTTATTCACTCATATTGGTACTGTATATATTGTGTGTCTTGAGTATTGTTGTGTTGTTGTTGTATGTACTGTAGCTTGTTCAGCATGGAGAATACCAAGTCATGTTCCTAGTGCACCGCACATGGCGAATAAAGTTGAATTTAAATTAATTTAATAGAATTTCAGTTTTGGCATTGAATACAATGATGATGGAACGAAAACAATGAACAGAAATGCAAGTATTGCTTCATGCGAGGTATAAGTGCATATATAAGTGTATATGTGCATATGGTCTACCTGCCAAGCCTAAAGTGCACTTTTACTTTTAATTCTTCCTCTCCTATACCAGTAGTCAAGCCTAAGAGGCGCTTTTCCATTTGAAAGTGTTTATTGATTTTTTTCCCATTTGAAAGTGTTTTTTGTTTTTATATATATACTTTATATATATTTTTGTAATTATATATATTTATATTTTTTATATTATAAGTTCCATAAGTATAAGCAAAATAAAGTAAAGTAACAGTTTGTAAATAAATAGTAGCATTTTTCTACCGAAGCCGAGACCCAAAAAACGAGGTTCAGACCAAACCGTGGGCCAACTGAACCGTTGCACCCCTACTAGTCACCGACGGATTTCGTCACCGATGGGTCACTCCTAAATGTACCATTGAGGCCATTATCAGCAAGTGGAAGGAACATCACTCGACCATCAACCTGCCATGCACAGGAGCTCCTCACAACATTTCTGACCGGCCAGTCATAAAGTTAGTCAGAAGAGTAGCCCAAAAGCCAAGGACCACTCGAACAGAGCTCCAGAAAGACCTGGAAGCAATGGGTACAGTTGTCACAAATAAAACAATAGGCAATGCACTCCACTGCCACAGTCTCGATTCGTGTTCACACTGGAAGACTCCATTACTGAAGAAAAGGCATGTTGAAGCTCATGTAATGGAGCCATGTACCGGGAAATCCTTGACAAGAATCTATTGCCATAAACCAGGATGAGAAGTGGGTGGATCTTCTAGCAGGACAATGATCCAAAACATACTGCAAAGGAGACTCTCAATTGGTTCAAGAGGAAGAAAGTAAAGGTGTTGGACTGGCCTGGTCAATCACCAGACTTAAATCCAATAGAACATTTGTGGAAGGAACTGAACACATAAATTCCCTAGTGGGCCCCCCGGAATCTTCAAGATTGAAAGACTGTCTGTGTTGACGAATGGGCCAATATCCCACCTGTACTGATCACTGTGAGAGATTCGTTTTTTTCGTACAGGAAGCATTTAGAAGCTGTCATTGGAAACAAAGCTGTGCAGTTTTATTGAGATGGAAATGTGTTGAATATTATGTTGAATTAAAAAAATTGTTGACGTGTTGAATACTTATTTCCCCCACTGTATATATACACAGTGCCTATATACGGTATGTAGACTATCTATAGGACCTGTTGGATCTAATGGGGTTTTCTAACAACATATATGGTCATGTCACTCACACACACACACACACACACACACACATTCTCTTTCTTTCAGGTCAGCATGATCTTCACTGTTAGCAGTGACGCCACAAATAGACAGATTCTGGGTTGTTATCTTAAGACCTTGGGGGTGTTGTAGGCGCCAGGGATGGTGAGTAGTTGTGGGACGATTAGAAAATGTCATGTCACGATTATCGTGGCCAAAATAATCGCGATCCACGATATTATCGCGAGTTTTTTTTTTTTTTATGCCAATAAAACACACTGTAATCACTTTAACTTAGATTTTGTTGTATTTTTAGGACATTTTAAGTCAGTAATTCAAATTCAGATTCTAGTGGCACATATCTCTGGCCATAATCCGGGTCCTTAATGTGGTATATGAGGTCAAAATCCTAAATATGACAAAAATGGCTCAAATAGCCCAAGCCCTCTAAGGGTTATGAAAGAGCAATTCCTTTTCGGCCAATCAGCACCTTTCATTAACGTACCCAAGGAAGTTTAAAGAACGCACTCCCAGTGTTGCCAACTTCCAGAGCCCCTTGGCGACTTTATCAGTCTAAAGCGACCAGCGACAAATCTAACTTCCTTTTCTGGTCATTTGGGGAATTATTGTAAAGCATCTAACATATCCCGTATTCCACGGTTCACGTTACAACCGAGCTCAGGAGAGACGAGTAGGGATACAGTCTATGGCGAGCGAGGGTTGCCGTCTCCTCTCTCCCTCAACACTCACTCCCGCGGCCAGTCTGATAGCAGCCGCGGGGAGCGTACCGTTGTGCGCGCGGCTCATGTGAGGAATTGCAATTATATTACAGTAACAGTCGCTAACTTGACTGCAAAAGTAATGTAGACTAGGCTGAAAAATAGCGCCAGACATTTGTTAAACACAGTTTATTCATAACATACGATTATGACGATTATTCAAATAATTAAAATTCTCCACGATTAAGTTATCGCGGGTGTTTTTATCGCGATTAACGATAAAAACGATAATCGTCCCATCCCTAATGGTGAGCTCATTCACAAACGTAACATCTGAG